>NW_026729836.1:0-35000 GCF_030272615.1 Cryptomeria japonica | reverse complement strand
CAAGAAGTCTCATTTGAACTTGAACCTCCATCATTGCCTCCTCATGTAGCAGAAATAGATTCACCTTCGTCTTCAACATTTATTAGAAGGGAGGGGAAATAAATTTTTATGGAAGAGATTCCTCCAAAAATTGATAGAGGAAGAGAGGAGGAGGATGTTGAATTGCAAAAAGTTTTGATATTGTCTAAACTATAAGCTGAGTTATCCGAGGCCAAGAAAAAGATTCAATTTATGGAAAGTGAAATGAGGAAAGCTGTTATTTACATAACTCAATTGCAGGATAGAATAACATAGTTGCATAATAATGAAGAAATTATGAAAAGGAAAAAATAGAGCATACTGAAGAGTCATTGCAATAGGTAACAGCTGAAGCTCTTAAAGGAAATGAGGAAATTGAAAGGTTGAAAAAGGAACTAGTAAAACAAGGAAAGAAACCTATAGAAGAGGATTCACAAATTTTTCCTTAGGGTACTTCTCGTTCTTTTGCAATCCCTTGGGAATTTTCTTTAATCATTGAGAAATGTAGAAAAGAGAATGCATATTTAGAGAAACAATTGAATGAAGAAAAAGAACAAAAGAAGAAGGCAGAACAAAGAATGGAACATATGGTAGACTTGTCTGCAAGTTTACTTACCATGAGGAAACCTTCAAGTTTGTATACTTTGTTCCTCAGGGAACAATTTTACAATGGACGATTAATGAATTGGTTTTGAACAAGAAGACCGATTATGAAGATGATGATGACTTTCTGGAAGGTTTATTCAAAAGTCATCCTACTTATCAAAACCATGTGTGAATATTACTTGCAAGGCTTCTTATTAGGCCATCATTATGAATCTTTTCTCAATATTTTTTTAGGGGAAGTTCAAGATAGGGAATTCATATCCTTACTTCAGAATCAAGGGGAATGGGAAAAGAGGATTGAACAATATAGAGAGACACGTAGTAGATTAGGCCTTCCTATGAGAGATGAAAAACCTAACTCTTCTGCATTCAGAACAAAATACACTTCCATTTAAAAATTGTACAAAAATCAACCAATTTATCATGACAACTTGGAAGATAGTATTACTGGATTCGTAAGTTTTCAGAATGAGGTTCTACCATTCAGGGCTTTGTAGGCAACAAGACAGAGATATAACACTATTCCAACCCTTCTGAGAAGAAGAGAACCAATCTCTCCAACAAGTATTCTCTTGGATTTTTAAATGGTGAGATTAGTCATATAGGTAATAGAAAGATAGAGAATTGACTGGGTAGGCATGAGATTCAGACCTCCTCTGATTCTTATTTCGGTACCTTTATTAAATGCACTAGAGCACATTGAAAGGGATGCTAAAGAGAAATGGAAGGAAAGAGTGGAGTTGTTTAATGGATATGTTCCTCCCCAAAAATATCAACAATATAATTTTAATAAGCTTGATTTGGCAGTCTAGGTGGAATATCTGAATAGGAATGTCCTAGATCAACCATGAGGACATGGTTGAGATCAAGAAAGAGGAAATGATGAGGAGAAAACATTGCACTTTTTATTATAGGTTATATTTTATTCTTTGATGAATCTTCAGACTAATATGCTCGACAACATACCTTATTGCATGCATGTTTGTTTACTTTTTACTATAATACTCTGCGAATTATAAGTAATATTAGAAGTAATATTTATGATGCAATTCTGATCTTTTTTCTTGTTTATGTGATGAAAATATAGTGGTAATCAGAATTATATCTTCAAGTTCTATTTTATCCGCATTTATGTGTTTTTAAATACATTGTGAGTAAACAAGCAAAATTCATCAAGGTTCATGACAGTTGTCGCATGCACCAAAGATGATAACCTCCAACTATTTAAAAATGAGATCTTCCTTGATCTCTCTTTTGTTCCTATTTCATTGGTATGCTTCATCGACATTATTTAGAACTCAACTTCTTCTTGGAGTTCATTTATTTCTTTCAGTATTTTTCTCCTGTTGTTTTGGTAGTCATTACTATCGTCGTAGGCAGGTAACCTTAGTTTAAAATTTGAATAAGGGTATTTATATATCCCTTTGTTTAGAGCTGAGTAGTTAGTCAGAATTTAGTCATTACTTAGTTTCATTTGAGCCGTTAAATCTTCTTTGTAATACTTAGAATTTTTTTTACTTCCTTTTCGAAGTATATATCAATGAAAGTAGAATCTTGATCTCGGTACTTGTGTTTCAAGATCACACTAGAGGAAGAGAAGGGCCCGCTTAACTGAAGGGAGGTGATTTTTATTGTGATTTCAGTTATTTTAAAGCTTTGATTGAGATTAATTTACTTTAGTTTCTTTTCACTGAAATGTTAAGTTTCAACCATTGGTAACTTCTTTCTAGTAATCAGCATTAGATTTAAAGTTGAATGTTATTGTTAGGAGAAATAATACTTAGTTTCACATTTTTGTATGGATAATGTAATTGTTTTAGATTATATTGGTAAGAGAATGTTTTATGAGATGGTTAGTTTGATAGTAAAAATGGAAGCAAAATTGTTGTTAAGTCAGATCATGGATTTAGGTGTTATGTTTGATTTTTGCAAGCATAATTAGATTTACTTTCAAACACTTAATATAGATTCAAATTCCTAGACTTAAAAGTAATTTTAAGTTTTCTAGGGAACTCCATGATTTCAACTTAATTTGATTTTGTTACATTTTTGTTTTCAAACTTGAGTCTCCTTAGAAATAAGTTGTTTAGAAACCTAGATTTTAGTTTGATTGATAGTCAAAACTGAGAGCTCTTGATAGCTCTTCAACAACTCCTGATGGAGTTTGAACCAACTTTTAGTCACTATTTTATAATTCAAAACCCCCAAAAATTGTACCATAGAGAGCCCTTATTGCAGGCAACTTTAGGCACACCCTGTTCGATATTGAGATAAATTAAATGGTGTGAGTTGACAAAGCAACGACCTTTCCCACTAGTTGTAACTGAGAAATTATCTTCACAACAAAATAATTAACCCGAACTAGGGTTATAGATTCTTAACAAAAAGATAGAGTTCTAGAAAATATTAAGGGTATGTGTAGGATCATGAGGGACCAAAAAGTGGCGATATCTTGACTAAAGTCTCGATTGATAGGATGATTGAAAAATATCTATAACTTTCAGATGGTATCACATTTTTTGAATCCATAACATGTATCACATTCTATGCTTTGTATAATATAAGATTAAAAAAATTAAGATTGAATTTTGTAAAGTTTTGACGAAGTTATGGTGGTCAAACATATGAGTTTTTTTTTATTTTAATAATTTTGTAGTTAAAAAATCATAACTAATTATTTATTTAAAAAAAAACAAAAAAATATGTGTCACATTCGGACATGAGTCTTCTACTTATATCTAAAATCCTATAAAATAATATTATGAATTGATTGTGGTTAGGGTGGTCCGACAGACACTTGATTCTTATCTTTTTCCTGAAATTTTAGTACTACTGCATTGAAATTTCATTTTTTTGTCAAATAGGTTTATTATTTTCTAAAAAACAACTAGTATATTAGAAACTATAATCAATTTTATACAGATTCTATTCTTACATATTTTTTAAATAGCGTTGGTAACTTATTCAATTTTTTACGTCAAGTTGCCTAACTCTATTTTTTTTATTTTCCTTGCCAATTAAGGGCTTGTTTGGACCACCATGATCGTGCATATACCCTCAATCTTGACATGAAATTTTAAAACAACAAACCCTTCTTATTGACATAATTCAAGAAATTCCAACCCTGAACATAGGTTTTGAAAAGAATACTCCTATATGACTTTAATCTCGTAATTAATCGTAAACGAATCCCTTATCAGAATCATTTAAAAAATATGTAAACACAAATTTTCATAAGAAAGAATAAATACAATAACAGTTACCCACAATACACAAAATACAAAATTCCTTGCAAGAAGACAAAAAGAATCTTAGCTTAATGAAAAAACAACATGCTCCTGGCAAACAAGCATATGACAAGCAACACAAACTATTTACAATGCTAAACTAAAAACCTGAGAAGAATTAAGGGAGAAAAAAACACCTAGAATAGATTGAAGACTAAAAACCTTGTCATTCTTGAGAAAGATTCAAAACATAATTCTCGTTCCCTATCTCAATGTATTCTTCACAAAATGAAATAATAACAATGACTTTGCCAAAAGAAATGTGCTTTGGGACTATGTTATAGTTCATGAGCATTATAAGTCCAAGAAAGGATTTATTTCCCTTTCATTATCAATGCCAAAAAAGTATTAATGCCTTAGGTTTGTTTTTGTCAAACCTTTACAAGTGTTCCATGTAGACCTTTGTAAGATATGTATGTTAGCACACTCTTTATCACCTTATCTCATGTATGAACAAGATCAATAGATGATCTTGATGACAAGAGTTTGCAAGGGACATCATATACTTAGATGCCAAATAAATGAATAAGGAGTGTGAGAAAAAGAATATTATAAAGAATACGCTACACCATAGTACTAAAGGACCGAATCAAAGCCATTGTGAATTTTACCATTCAAGCATATCAAATATAGAGATCACCATATTACATTAGTGTTTTGAAATTAATGCCAACACATAACAGAGGGAACAACAAACTCCCCATTTGACAAATTGATGTCAAACATCATTAGCTGAAAATATTCAAAAAAGAATGCCAACTGAAAGATATACCTATACTAGAAGTCACTGTAATAAACAAAGTCACTTTGCTAAGAACATGAAGCACACAATTTGCTCTTTTGAAATCATAGAATTGTCAACCCAAATTATGAAACTTCAAAATCAATCAACAATTATGGAATTGTTCAAATAATATCACTGTCAATTGTTATTGACATAAAGAATGACACAAAACTATCACAAGAACTTGCACCGTAAGACTATAAAATCATGTGACCGGAAGCAAAACTGTCATTGAAAAACATTACGTGAGATCCATTTGGAGATCATTGTCAAAGTATCCATTTATCCCCCTTTTGATAATAATTCCAAAGACAAGAGAACAATTATACTGAAAACAAAATAAAGAGTGAACATGTGGTACATAAAAGTACACTATCTTGCATCACATAGTCACTCAAGAACCCAAAGATGCCAACACTACCAAGAGGGGTAATGAAGCATGAAATCCCCCTAAATCCATGAAAAAAAGATAGCAAATTAAAGAGAATTGAGAGAGAAGACACCTATTCTATCTCTCAAGCCTTCAAAAACTACTTTTGGTAAAGGCTTAGTGAAAATATCAGCGACTCAACCAGTTTTTTATTAGAAGCCACATATTCCAAGATCACATCATTAGATAAGACCTTTTGTCAGATAAAATGATATTGAATATTTGTGTGTTTAGTCTAAGAATTCTTAACAAGATTATTTGAGATATTTATAGTACTTTTATTATCACAAAATATGGGCACTGGTTTAGAAACATTAATGTGAATGTCCTTTAAAGTTTGGACCATCTAGAGAACTTTGGTACAACAAGCTAATCAACCTCTTGTTATAGTTTGCAACTTGTTTCCATGGGTCTACCAATAGGCTTACACTCATTCATTTGAAATATTTCTAACATTTCTTTAGAATACATTGTTTGGGAAATAGAGATTCCTTTATCTATTGACTGACTTGTAAACCCAAAAATAATGAAAATTCACCAAACATTGACACTTCAAACTTTGATTTCATAATATTTGTAAACTCAAAGCAAAAATCAATACCATCACTGCCAAATATGATATCATCTACATAGACAACAAGAATCAGTATACTATCACCTTTTGTTTTTAAGTATAAGTTGTTGTCTATTGTAGCTTTTGTGAAACCTTATTCATGCAGGTGTTTGTCTTAGAGCTTAGCATACCAAGCTCTTGGAACTTGTTTTAGGCCATACAGTGTTTTTCTCAGTCTATAAACATAATCTTCTTTTCCTACACACACAAAACCTTTAGGTTGTTCCATATAAACTTCTTCTTCAATATCACCATTGAAAAATGTATATTTTACATCCATTTGAAACACTCTAAAGTTCCTATATACAAAATAGGCCAAGAACATTCTTATGGCCTCAAGTCTAGCTATAGGAGAAAACGTTTCATCAAAATCTATACCCTCAATCTGAGAGTATCCTTTGCATACTAACCTTGCTTTATTTCTAACCATATTTACCTTATCATCAAATTTGTTTCTAAAAACCCATTTAGCACCAATTACATTTTTATTAGAGGGCCTTGGAACAAGTTCACAGTTTTTATTTTTCTCTATTTGATTAAGCTCTTCTTGCATAGCTTTGATCCATAGATCATATGTACTAGCCTTTGTATATGTTTTAGGCTCAAGTTGTGATATCAAACACAAGTAAACCTGATGATTTGTATTTGTAAATTTTCTTCTTACTTGTATACCAACATATGTATCACCTATTATTAGGTCTTGAGGATGATTGTTCTATAACATCTTAGTAGATAGTTTGGGACTAGTTACCACATCAGTATTTTGAGCATTCTTTTCTTCTAGTTTTTGTTCAGTTTTAGATGGAACAATACTATCAACATCTTAAATTTGTTGCTCATTATGCAACATTTCCGTTTGACGTTTTCACTTTCCACTACTCTTTTCAAACCTTTATTAAAAAAATTATAGGCTTTTCTATGAGTAGAATAGCCTAGAAAGATACCTTCATCACAACGTGATTCAAAGCTACCAATATTATCATTATCTCTTTTAATATAACATCTACTGCCAAAAAATTTGAAGTAGCCAACATTAGATAACCTACCATACTAGAGCTCATAAGGAGTAAATTTTCTATTCACTCTCAATTGAACTTTGTTTAAGAGATAAAAAGAAGTATGAACTACTTATTTCCAATAAGCATTGGATAAATTTACATCTTGAAGCATAGTTCTTGGAATCTCCTTCATTTTTCTATTTTTTCTTTCAATAAAACAAATTTTCCATGGTATTCTAGAAGTTGAGTACTGTCTTTTTATTCCATGTTCTTCACAATAATCAACAAATTATTGTGAAGTATACTCCCCCCCTTTGTATGATCTAAGATATTTTATTTTAAGATGTGATTCTTTTTGAACCATTTTCCTAAAAAAAATTAACCTATTGAAGGCTTCTTCCTTATGTTGCAAGAATGTTACCCATCTCATTCTTGTATAGTCATCAATGAACAACATGAAGTAACTGTAATTGTTTAAGGACTTTTTCATTGTATGACCACACAAGGTAGTGTATATAAGTTGCAGTGGCTTAGTGGAAGAGTATTCTTTAGGTTTAAAATCGAGTCTTGCTTGTTTACCTTCTTGACACTCTTTTCAAACACTGTTATCTGGTTTGGTAAGGTTGACATATTTCTCACATTCTGAATTTTACTAATTTTAACTAGGTTATCGTAGTGGATATGCCAGAGTTTTGTTTCATCAACTTGACTCATAAAACACACACTGGTTTCTTTTTTACTGCCTATGATTTCATAGAGATTATAGATATTACTATTTTTTCTGAACCCTATTGCAATTGTTCTACCAAATTTCTTTTTTATTTCACATCCTAGTGGATAGCAATAACATGAAATCCATTACCACATATTTTACTCACACTGAGTAAATTATGTGTTATCCCTTCAAGATAGTAAACATCATGCACTAGAGTTTTATTATCTAGCAATATAGTGTCTTTGCCTATAATCTGAATCCAGTGATCATTTCCAAACCTTACATAGCCTCTTGAAAAGTTTTCATATTGAATAAATTTTCTTTTATCACCAGTCATATGGTGAGAATAACCACTATCTACCACTAAGAAATTATTCTTAATAGAATGCAAGGTCATTTGAACAACCAATGCTTCTGATTTTCCTTTTGGTTTTCAAACTAATTTTTGTTTGACATTCTTATGTAATTTGTCTGACTATTTTACTAAATTAGTTTTGCTAAAAGAAGCAATGTGTCCAAAATCAATGCATTTATGGCATCTAAGATTGCCTAAAAAGTTATAAAGATTACCATTTAGAAGACTTGGTTCTTTTCTAGAGACATAATCGTACATTAATTTGATTTATGCCCAATTTGATTACAATTGAAACAATAACCAAAGAAATCAAAATTATAGCTAGAAAACTTACTTTTCTTGTGAATGGATTTCTCTTTCCTAGCTTCAACATAATTTGAGGATTGTCCTTCTGAAAATGTTTTGTCTTTGCAAGACTTGTCCAAAAGATCAGATGACTTGTCACACATGACAAGCTTATTTCAAAGATCAACTACTTCCAATTCTAAAGAGAAACATTTTTTTTCTTTACAATTCACTTTTTCTAGAGTCACCTCAAGAATTATTTTCTTTTTCAATTTACTATTTAAAATTAGAAATAAGTTTAACATCAATCTGGTTTTGATCTTTAAAAAAATAAATTATTTTCTTAACTTTATTTCCCTTGAGAAAACATCTTAGCTCTCCTCTTGTTTTTCATTAGGAGTGATTATAGACATAAATAATGTTTCTTCTCCTTCCTCAAGAGATTCATTAGAGCAAATATTTGTAATATCATCATACAAACTCTTTTTCTTATTGAGGACATTTTTCTTTTTGTAATTAGAAAACTTTTTCTTTCCAATCTTGTCCAATATTGTCTTAAATAAGGATTGAGAGGCATAATGTCCAATCTTACCATAGTTAAAACACTTAAAGGGTAATTTCCTTTTGTATTTTCCTTACCCTCTTTTTAGTTTATTGACAAAGGTCATGTCATGTTCATCTAGGTTTTCGGATTCAAAAAATAATATCACTGTCCTTTTTAATATATTTAAAAGCAAATTGTTTGCTAGTAGAACAGTTGTCACTGATTCTCATCTCATAAGAAGTAAAGACACCATGCAGAGCATCTAATGTGACTTTGTTAATATCCCTTTCCTCCAAGGCAGAAATTTTTGATTCAAACTTAGGTGATACTGATCTTAACACCTTTTTTACAACAACTATTTCTTTTAATTATTCACCAAGTCCGTGTATAGAGTTCACAACTTCTTGAAGTCTCAAAAAATAATCAACAATATTTTATTTTTCAATCATTTTGAGAATTTCAAACCTATCTCTAAAGGTTTGTAGTTTTGCTTCCTTAACCTGTTCATCACTCTCATAAATATTTGAGAGTTTATCCCATATAGATTTTGCATCTTACAGTCCGTGATTTTAACTAGAACATCATTGGTTAAACCACAACAAATAGAATTGAATGTCTTAGCAATACATTCATAAGCCATTTCTTCATCGCGGTTAGAAGTTGTTTTAGTGGCTAAATATGCAATTTCTACTGCAACCCAAATTCTCTATCTTAGAGAGGTTAAATGCCTTTTCATTCTGAACTTCCAAAATGCATTATCAGTACCTTTAAATAATGGTTCTCTAACAGAGGACAAACCCTCTTGACTAGCCATATGTACTCCTACCAGGAAGCCCCTAGTAAAATTTTGAACAAGGTTTTGTCTCTGATACCACTTGTTGGTGTACAAGAAACACTGAGAGGGGGGGGTGAGTCAATGTTTGAAAAATTCAAACAACATTTTAACAACTTGCATAAATTGAATCTGATTTGATTGTGACGCAATTTAAAGAAAATATTGAACGTAAATGATAAAAAAATCAAGCCATCACATAAATAGACATAAAAAAATTCATGAGTGGGAAATCCTCTTGAAGAATAAAAACCACTCATAAACTTGCCTCACTAGATTTATCTTAAAAAAATTGCTTACAATGCCTCACTAGCTGATTTTATGTCTCATTGACTATACTATGTCATTGATAGATTTTTACAATGCCTCACTAGCTATCTGTCACTTTTCATATCAATTTTTTGAATTTACATACAGAGCATCATCTCTATTTCTCCTCTCAACATCTTCAACCTCATATCAAATTGAGACTTGATGCAATATTACATGTCACAAATGATTCACATACAATACATCATTGTGCATATGCAAATATACATAGTAATATAATATAGTAAACCAAATTGTTCACATATAATATACTATTGCGCACATCAGAAATATACACAGTAATATAATGCAATGTAATTTATTCATAATGCACTGCAAATGTTCTTTACAAAAATTGTTCAAAATTGAAGAATAATGCCTTTGATAATTGCTCTTCTTTGAAAAGTAATGGAAAGTAAAAGATTCGTCTTTCTAATCGACCACACACAATTCTCATGCCTTAAACATAGTATAAAAACTGTATAACATTCTTTAACTGAAGGAAAACTGTTTGCTTCATAACTATTACCAATGGCTTGACAAATAACAGAATGATAACAATGCCCCTATAGAGAACTAATAATATCATTTTATCATCACACCTGTATTAGGATTAAGAACAAAGAAATCTCTAATTGAAAAACTGCCTTCACAACAAAAGAATTAACTCAAACTAGGGTTTAGATTCTTTACACAAAGATAGAGTTCAAGAAAACTTGAATCATGATAGAGAATTTTGAAACAACAAACCCTTGTAATTGACACAATTCAAGATATTCCAACCTTGAACACAAGTTTCAAATAGAATATTGCTATATGACTGTAATCTCATAAATACTCACAAACAAATCCCTTATCACAATCATTTAAAAAAATATGTAAACACAAATTTGTATAAGACTTACTAAATACAATAATAGTTACCCACAATACACAAAATACAAACTGTCTTACAAGAAGAGAAAATGAATCTTTGCTTAACAAAAACACCATACTCTGTATAAACAAGCAAATGACGGGTAACACAAACTATTTGCAATGCCAAACAAAAAAATAGACAAGAATTTAGGGAGGAAAAACACCTGGAGCAGATTGAAGACTAAAAATTGTCCATGCCGCCTCTTCCATACTACCAAAAACCTTGTCATTTCTGAGAAAGATTCAAAACCTAACTATTGTGCCCTAGCTCGAGGGCTTTTTCAAAAAAATGAAATAATAATAATGACTTTGCTGAAAGAAATGTGCTTCGGGACTATGCTATAATTCATGAGCATTATAAGTTTGAGAAAGGATTTATTTCCTTTTCATTATCAATGGCAACAAAAAAATTAATGCCTTAGGTTTGTTTTTGTCAAATCTTTGCAAGTGTGCCATGTAGACCTTTCTAAGATATGTATGTTAGCACACTCTTAGATCACCTCATCCTATGTATGATGAAGATCAATAAAAGACCTTTATGATAAAAGTTTACAAGGAATATCATATACTCACATGCCAAATCAATGAATAAGGAGTGTGAGAAAAAAATATTATAATTGATGCAGGAGCACCGGTCTAGTTCTTACCGGTTGAGCAGTTTTTAGTGGAATTGCTTGAGAGCTTGGATTTTTCTCATATTTGAGTGTTTAGCATTGTGGTTTTGGGTTTATTCCCTTATGTTCATAGTCATTATCATGTTTGAGTTTCATATCTTTTGGCTTTGTTACCGGTAGAAAGCAAGTTCTGGTATTGTCCTGGTTGGTGTGTTCTTACCGGTTAGCTTACATTGTGTTGAGGAAAGATAATTTCGGGTTGCAGTTGATCTCCATGACTTGCAGATTGTTGGAGATGTTATTTTTGGCCTTGGCTAGTATTCCTAGAGGGCTGTGCATCATTTCGTGTTTTAGAGTGATTGATCCAACATGTTACTGTTACACGTTTCCTGAACCGGTTGGTCTTTGGGCCTACTTGATTAAATTGTAATTGTTTGTCTTTGGGCCGACTTGATTAAGTTGTTATTATTTGTGGGTAGTATATATATGAAGGTTTGGGAATCATTTGAGACAAGGAAGGAAGTCACATCAGAGGAGTCCGATCATAGAGGACACATCATAGAAATCAGATTAGCGAAGATAGAAGATTGAAGACAACACATTGATATTGGGCGAAGATGTAGAACTAGATGGATTCTGATCCGGTAGGACCGAGGCCGGAAGATCGAGGTCCGGATTGGGGTTGAATTGACAGAATGATTACCGCCAACCAATTTGGTATGAGGATGATCTACGGATCTTGTAATTGCATTATAGCATTGTTTGTATCCTGGACTGCGATCCAACATGTGGCATGTATAAATTTCCAGATTGTAATACGATTTATTCACATTGTTTACCGGTTATGTGTTATGTATTGTTATCGGTTTTTCTATCTATTGTTTCTAGCATCTTGCTACCGATTACCGATATTCTTTGCATGGTTTATGTGTTAAGTTGCAAGGTTGGGTTGCCCTTCATTAGACCTCCCTGCCTTGACTGCATCAAGTGGTATCAAAGCTGGTTCATGAAGCTGTTGTTGGACATAGTGGTTTGTGCACCAGTTGTTTGGAAATGAAGTTGAGGAAACTTGTGGACTTGTTCAGATCGTCGAATGTGAGACAGAGCAAGGTTTGTAGGTAGACCACCGATCCTAGAACTTGAGCCTAAGGTAGTTAGTGGGTGGAGACTTGAACAGATCGTCGATTGAGGCAGGCTGCAGTTTGTACTGGTACATCACCATGGAGAGGTAACCGGAAGCTATGGTTAGATCGTTGAATCCTCTGAGGTAGTTGCAAGTACCTATTGACTGATCGTTGAACTAGACCAAGTGATGGGACTCACGTTTAAATTAACCCCGAGAGTCTGATACAGGAGCACTAGTCTAGTTCTTATTGGTTGAGCAATTTTCAATGGAATTGCTTGAGAGGTTGGCATTTCATCATATTTGAGTGTTTAGCATTGTGGTTTTGGGTTTATTCTCTTGTGTTCATGGTTGTTATCATGTTTGGGTTTCATAGCTTTTCCCTTTGTTACCGGTAGTAAGGAAATTCTTGTATGGTCCCAGTTGGTGTGTTCTTACTAATTAGCTTGCAGTGTGTTGAGCGAAGATGATTTCGGGTTGCAATTGATATCCGTGACTTGCAGATCATTGGAAATGTTGTTTTGGGCCTTGGCTGGTATTCCCGGAGGGCTTTGCATCGTTTTGTGTTTCCGAGTGATTGAGCCGACATGTTACCGTTAAAGTTTCCTAAACCAGTTGGTCTTTGGGCCGACTTGATTAAATTGTAATTGTTTGTCTTTGGGCCGACTTGATTAAGTTGTAATTATTTGTGGGCGGTATATACATGGAGGTTTGGGAATCATTTGAGATAAGGAAGGAAGTCACATCAGAGGAGTCTGATCATAGAGGACACATCATAGAAGTCAGATCAGCGAAGCTAGAAGATTGAAGACAAAGCATTGATATTGGGCGAAGATGTAGAACCGGCTGGATTCTGATCCGGTAGGACTGAGGTCGGAAGGCCAATGTCTGGATTGGGATTGAACCGATAGACTGAATACCAGCAGCTGATTTGGTATGAGGATGATCTGCGGACTTTGTAATTGCATTGTAAGCATTGTTTGTATCCTAGACTTCGATCTAGCATGTGGCATGTATCATTCTTCAGATTGTAATAAGATCCGTTCACATTGTTTATTGGTTATGTGTTATGTGTTGTTATTGGTTGTTCTATCAGTTGTTTCTAGCATCTTGTTTACTGGTTACTGATATGCTTTGCGTGGTTTATGTGTTAAGTTGCAAGGTTAGGCTGTCCATCATTGGACCTCCTTACCTTGACTGCGTCAATAATGAATACGCCACACCATAGAACTGAAGGACTGACTCAAAGCCATTCTGAATCTTACCATTCAAGTATATCAAAGAGAGAGATCATAATATTATCTTAGTGTTTTGACATTAATGCCCACACATGCCAGAGGGAACAATAGCCTCCTACATGCCTTAAATTCAACAGATTATAGGCTTTATTAGTATAAATCATCGCTTTTATGAGCAAACACTTCTCTTCTAATTGAAAGCTCCCTTTTTTGCACAAGCGAGGGATACATTGGCAAAAAAACCATGGCTTTATACCTACACTGCATTGTTTGAAAGTTTCGAAAGGTTTTCTACAAATCTGAATTGTTGGATATCTTGCAATCAGTGAATTCTATGAGATGACATCTCTTTGAGACATTCTGTCAAAGTTCCACGCTTTATTTGTGCTTCCACTTTTTGCATACATATCGACCAGAGTGCTTCCAACCACAGTATTTAACAAAAATCCACTTTAACTTATGCTTTGATGGATTTTCGTACCCAGTTCATAGCGCACATTGCGCTGGCAAATAATTAGGGTGTATGTCTTTAAACTGCATTTGTTTGAAAGTTTCATAAGCCTTTTCGTACAAGTTGTTAGGTGAGGAAGTAAGGATAACTCATGTTACTATACAAAACTCTTCACGGATCTATCAAGTTATTGTGAGGTAAGGACTATCATTGTATTTGCCCTGTAGATAATGATATGCCCGAATTATCGTCCAGCATATGTCTTTTATTCTTCTAAAAGACCGTACCTTAAGAATCACTATAGAGTATGAAACCTAGGGCGTTTAGAGGAACATTTTGATTCTTGAATTATGGTATATGTCTAATAGCAATGTGAACTTAAATGTGTTTACTAGGTTTTGAAATTATGTATAGTTTCATTTTATAATAATGGCAAGGGTTAGACAATAATGTTATGAAGATTTATGAGAAAAATTATGTCGAAATCACTTGGATTGCTTTTTAATTAAAATGATTTTGAAAGAGAAGCATAGAATTAAGTATTTGGCTTATGCTTGCCTTTACTTAGATGTGCAATATTTATACATCTGTGTAAGCTCATTTGTGAAGGTTTTCAATTTTCCCATGCATGATGATCAAGTATTTGAATTATAATTTGTGTATGCTTATCCATAGATTCATAAGATTTTTATATTTTGTGCAGCATTATAAAATATTGCGATTATTTTCTTACGTGACAATATGCATGAGTTGGTTTTCATGAGTGAACATTATTATCAATCATAATACATAGATTGTTGTTATTTTTAGCCACTAAGTGCTTTTGTAGAATTATGTGTATGCATAGATTGTGTGTACTTAAAAATATGCTTGTATTCCTTTGTATGCTCATGTAAATGCTACAAGATTTTATATTCATTGTGTGTCATTAATGTGTATTATTTGTTAGTATGGATGGGTGCCAAATATGGAGTAAAGAGAATGGTGAGTTTCTATAGAGGTTTAAGTCTCTACTTTAACTCATCCACAAGTAGTTGGCCCTAAAAGATAATTGGCCAATTTTTCTATTGATCTCTTAGTATATTCTTGCGAATTGAATCATTATATTTTCACTCTTTGATGTCTTAGCATCATCACAATAGCATCTTAGATTGTATACACATTAATTTCTACTAATTTCCATCACCTTCCTAGTTTCAAGTCATTAGGCATCTTGATACAGGATTGGTGGTTCTTTGTGTCATCAACAACTCTTGAAATGTATAAATGCTTCACAGTTGGGTGATAAAGCACTCCAATAGTTTTCTTAGTTGAGGTGTGCTTGTGGGAGATAGATGATGGAAGGTCCTTTCAGGATAGTTATCAACTATGTTTTATGTATTAATTCTAATTAACCTTATGGTCTTTTGTATCTAAAATAAATTCCTTATGTTTTACCAATCTCTTGGCACATTTTTTTAAACATTATGTCGAACTATAACTTCTTGTATTTATTTAGATTATTTTGAGAAAGTTGTATTAATTAATGATTAATTATGTCTAATTTGTGTAATTTGGTTATTTTGATATCATGGAGGTCCTTGCATTTTGTATCAGAGCTCTAGGTAATGCACTACGTCCTTGAGTTCACTACATTAAGTTACGAAACTTGATTGCATGGACCTCCATTTAGGTAGTTCTTAGTGTATGCATGTGTAAGTAAAAATAGATTGACTCACAAGTTAGATCAATATGAACCAACTTGAGTAGTAAAGGATAAAGCCTCCTACATGTTGTTATACCTAACAGAAAGGGAAGGTGTCCGTTGCTTGAAACTTGATAAAACTAAAAATAACTACTCTTAAGATAGAAACCTTCTTGCATCTAAGTTCTATCTAAAACTTTATGCATATGTGTATAATGTGTGACTATTTTATTGTACAATGTTTGCTTAAATAACATATCCATAGATGATGATTCAAAAATATGAATTATAGTGTAAGTGATGCATTTGAAGTATTGACTGATAACTATACTTTTGCATGATATGTGAATTAAGATGTTTGATTTATGCTTGTAGTAATCTTGATATAGATGTACGTTGCATGTGTGATGCAAGAAAGAGTGTGAATTTATGTGATAGATAATGTAAGATAAGGATCAAGATTTGACACTTACATTATTTTTCCTGGAAAAAAACTTAGCATGTTAGATACCTGAAATAAAGCAAAAAGAGCAATGTGATAGTGTAATTATTGATCCCTAAGAAGGCTCGTGCCTTAAATAAGGGAAATCGGGAATTTTCATTATTGTGGGACTCTTTTGCATTCTATGAAATGGCCTCTACGATTTTATAAGATGACTCTTCATTCTTAAAAGTGGGTAGGAAAAGGGAGAAAAATCAAATAGTAGAAGCTAAACTAAGGCAAAATGCCAAACACAAAGCTTTTACAACACTTCAATTTCTCTTTTTGTCAAAATTGTAGACAAACAATGATTTTGAAAATAAGCACATCACATCACAAACCTTCATTGTTGAGAGGAGACTAGAACACATGAAATCATGCAAACATAAGACACAACTTCTAGATTCCCTCATAGATTGCACATGTCAAAGCTTGGAAAGAAACATAGTCACTCTTTAAAATCTTCACACTAATTAACCATTCTTAAAAGATCTATTTCTAATGGCATAGCACATTTTCGAAACCCAAGTATACTAGCATAATGAATTCCACTACATGAACCATTATTTTAGATTAACAAGAAATAAAAAATCTTGAATGAGTAAACAACAATCGTTTCAAAATTAAAGTGACACAGAGCACATTAGTTTAAGTAAAGCAAACAAAAGACAAACAAGGGAAGAGTTCAATGGCTAACCTAAGAATAAACATGCTAGTGTTTCATCACAAGTGCAAATCACAAAACTATGAAACATTATTTTAATTTTTTATAAGAAAGGGGATTAGAAAAGTTATGCTCTTGCAAAGTGTTGAAATGTTGTTATAGAACTCGTAAAATATATTAAAAAACTGCCCATAGGATTTATAGAAAACATTCCACTAGAATCTAATTTTTTTTTGCAACCAAATTTATGTTGTATACTCGTTGCTTGTGTTTAACAATCATGACCACTATTATAACCACCTAGTATGAAGGAATTTCACATTGAATTCTCACCTTAAGCTCAGGCATGATCGTCATCTGGGTTTTCCATTATTTGAAAACAAAATAGTTTAATACATTCCATTTCTTTTTAGAATCATTTCGCATTTGATGCTATTTTGGACTCACGAGGCATCCAAGTTTATTTGAGCTTGTTTTGACCAAGAGTATACTTGAAGATCTTCAAAAAATAAAGACTAGGGATTTTGCAACTCAACTACACATGGCATGTTCCACCTTTACCTTAGAATTTTCATTCTAATCCTAGTGGGACCACATGATTCAAAGGATGTAGCACTTTAGTGAAACCTTTTGATGATATATTGTGACTTTGATCTTGGATTTCTATAGAACCTCCACATACCTTGGGGATATGCAACCTGATGATGAAAGCTTTGTGAGAGTTTAATTTTGTCTTTGTTTCAAACTTGTAACAAGCCTACACATGGAAATCTTTTGGGGTGTATGCTTTGAAACTTTTAGAAGGATTTAGAGGAATACTGGGGAATTCAATTTATTTCTTATGACAGATAGAATGTTGGTGTCCATAGAATTTGCAACTACTTCCTCTTAATAATTTGAATCTCCATGAAGCCTGAACGTGGAAAATTTCAGCTTCCACATGGCAAGTTTCTAAAAGGGATTTTTTTTGGGAATGTACGCCTTAGAAAAGTGAAACCATCTAGGTTATAAACTTCATAGATCAATCCTATTTGATCTAGTTGTCATCAGAAGATCTACAAGTTTTGGCAACTCAAAGGGGTCCTTCACTTGCAAAAGACGAACTTAGAAATATTGGTTCCCATATCAACCTTAGGATATCTAGACTTTCACTATCAAAGATTTCTTTGATTGGTTGTTGATGATGGCTCAGGTGTTACAAGTGTGGTTATCATTGCGCCAAAATATCTACCTGTTAATGCAATTAAGTCATGGTCTACGATGGTTGGTGTTACAATCACCAGACTTATAGAATCCACAGGAGGTAGTTAAGCCATGTCACAAACCCGAGTGCTACATTGCATAACACAATGAGACCAAGGGCACATACCTTACAACAATCCCCCTAGCACAAGCGAAGGGTTTGAACTGGTTGGTGTAATTATTTATTCTTATAGGATATAATTATACTTTACTTAAGCTGACTTAGGATAATGCATCTCATCATAGTTTGTTAGATACTTGATCGGTCCCAAAGACGCTAAGAGGAGGGGGTGAATCAGTGTTTACCCGATTAACAAAAGATTTAAACTTGTTTGCAACTTTATAACACAAATTAATAAACTAGTAAGTAAATAATAATCCAATAAAGAGAAACAAAAGTATAACCATCAATGCACACCATAACACAGATATTTTAGGTGAGGAAACCCAGTAGGGGAAAAACCTTAGTGGGATTTGTGACCCGCAATATTTACTCACTAGCCAATATGAATAAATATTACTTATACAATAGGGGCTTGTACATGCAGGAAAACCAATAGCCTAGAGCTCACTGCTCAACAACAAAATGGAGTCCCACTGACTACAATTGGATGGTTAAATCTAATGACAATGTACTACTCAAAATAGCATTTGCAATGCTCGATTTTGTACTGGTTTAAGCTCTGTTATATACCTTTTCCATAAACCTTTCTTCTCTCTACTCTACTCTTATTCGCTCATAAAATACTTACATCATAATGCATATACAGTTTTTTGCTCTCATATTCCGCTTACATTCATTACCTAATTACATTTTTACTTACTTACAAAATGACCTACAAGATCTCATACATATATGAGTATTTACAATACATCATGTCAGCTATACAAATAATATTACAATACAAAACAATATAATTTCCATGTCGGCAAGGAGTGTCGGTAAGATCTTCTGTCGGTGTAGATTGGATGTTGGTGAGAATAGACTTGTAGTGTCTAGGGGTACCAATAGATGATGTATGTTGCTGATGTAACCTGTGAACCATGTTACCAGTTGGTTGCCATCAATGAAAATATCAAATATTCTCATATGAGTGTATAATGCCAACATAGTTTGGATATGAGACACTTAGGGAAATGTGCATACATGGATGATGCTTGTAGGATAAATTCCACCTTTTTATGTCTTATCTTGCAGTTACATTCCACATGTGGTCGGTGATCCACCTCTTGTGGAATATTATCTTATTTCTCCTATCGACCCCTACTTTTTCTTACCTACCCTTGTTTCTCATTGAGCTACATGTCATGATTGTGTGCTCACATATCCATTTGGCCTTGCCTATATAAGCAGGCCCATATTCATTGTATTGGTTAATTCAATTGATCACTTTTGCATATTGATAGGATTATAGTTTGTTCTTGTCAAACTATTGTCTCTCTTTTGTGTGCTTTTCATTGTGCCCTTGATCTTGGCAAAATCTCAAACAACCTGTGACCAAGCTTTGATACCACTTATTACAAGTGTGGTTTTCGTTGCACCAAAAGATTGACATGTTAATGCTTGATACAACCACTAGACTTAAAGAATCCACAAGAGACGGTTAAGCCATGTCACAAACTTGAGCATTGCACTACACAACACAAGGAGACCAAGGACGCACACCTTGCAACATCAGGAAGACCTTTTAATTAGGATTGATACACTAATCTTTCAGAAGCATTAGCCCTCTCGTGAATGGTACTTGGTTCATATTTGCATACCTTGTAATTGGCATCATTTTCTCTCAACTACAGGTAAATGAATTTTGAACATTAGAAGTCATTTTGGAAAGCTTTAAGAATGAATCATTCCTCACTCGACTAAGACCTCTCATTCTAAATTAGTATTTACCATGAAACTGTGCCTCCTACAACTCCAAGATATTAAAAATGTCACATTTTGGAAACATGTGTTGGTAGCACAAGGTAGATATCTAAATTACTTAGGAACATGGAGAAGGGATTCATAGGATAATAAGACAAAGGTCTATGTAGACATGAAAGTATTCAATAACAACTGCATCAATATCCAATTTACAATGATGCAAATATAGGGCCTTTTCTTTTAAGAGAAAAATTAAAATTAACACACTCAACTATCCTCATTATAACACAACAATTAGATTGATTTAAGAAAATATATTAACCTTTATGATACAAAAAATTCACACCAAAAAGGTCAAGACATTATCCAGGGAATGCCAATCAATAGTGTGTGCATTATGCTAATTAATTATCTCTTTCCACAAAGTGAAACACAAAAAATGACACATCCACATTAAGCTACATAGTTTGGTAAATCCCTCATACCCAACCAAATAGAGCCTTGTTGGCAAACAAATATCCATAGCCTTGACAAGGGTATCCCTTTGATTTCTGATAGGCATATCTCTACTACCAGCCGAGCATCTATAGCCTTAGTAGAGTTATTTACATCACCCAAACATGACAAGCTTTAATAAATATTTTCTGCTCTTTGAGCTTTGTTCATTTATTACAATCTTTAAATCCTCTTGATAACTAAACCAAAGTGATAGCAAGGGCAAAAATAAAAATTAAATGTGTGCCTATTAATTGCTTCATTGTGAATAATTTCATGGATGACGTTGCAAAACTAATGTCAAGACCAAAATGGTTTGAACATTGTTAACACAAAAGTTAGTATCTCAAGCCAAATCAAGCTAAATCTTGAGCTATAAATAAGAGAAATAAGTGTATTAAATTTTGACTCAACTTTTAAAATAAAATACTCATATTAGCATCCTTCACTGTCATTAAAGTACATGTAAATAAACTTACGGAATACAGAAAGCACTAAGCACGCTGCTCAAAACACCTTGAAATTTAAAAAGGGGCATGATCATCCACCTCAAGAAATAGATGCATAGTTGTTTATATGCACAGAGAATTAAATTATCTATAAAAGGCAGTTTATTCTTCATAAAATCATCCCAAACTAAGGAGATTAGGCTTGCATAACCATAATTTTGTGAGTTGAAGCAAAAATGGGAACTCCCATTAGACTGACTACAGGGTTGCTTGGGAAAGAGATGACTGGTGGGTTGGACCAAATCTTGGAGGTGGCCCAAGATGGAGCAGGCATCCCTACTGCAATGGATTTGAAGGCATGCCTGTAGAAGGATATTCCAGATCAAAAATTCTCACAACATGAACTTTCTTATCTTTATTTTCCCAAGACCGTAATATTTGATGGGCATTCAGTTGCTTTTACACACTTGGTAGGCCATAAGATTATATGACTCATTCATGTATAACCCACAACATATTGTAAAGCCCTATAATGCTACCTATAATAAAGGCGCATTTTTTTCAATTTTTCTCAATTGGTTTAAGTTAACAAGGAATTGTAGAAAAAGAACAGAAAAAGTTGCACAATCTGATCACACAGCGAAACACGAGGAATGAACCTAAATCTAGCCATACACAGAGAAAGGAACAACAAATGAGAAGTCAAAACTTTATATAAATTCTTGACTTTAATTTCCTGAAACTCTTTTACCCGAAGATAATAGACTGGATGAATAAATCTGTAATACTTTTGGTAGTGTGAGAATCGAATTTAATGCAGAGAATTAAAGGTAATGAAAGTGATTCCATCTGACGTCTGAAAACCTAAGCAATATGAAGACACAGCTGATTCTTGGCTTTAAATTTTTTGTACTATTTAATATTTATATTTTGAAATGTCAAAGTTTGAAGTGAAATATAAGGGTTTTTGTTAACATATTCATATTATTACACTTCACTCTTTCTTTCTTGTAGAATGCCTCTCATATAATAATACGAACAGATGAGGTCCTAAAGGCACTCAAGGTGGTGGCGCGCGCATGGAGGTGGGAAGAGAGCTTCGTGACCGTTTTGAGGAGGCGAGAGCGGTTCAGTTCCTAGCTAGCCTCGAAGCTGACCCAGACTTTGGGAACCTGGACTGCATTCCGAAGATAAGAGTGAAGCAGCCAAAGGGAAAGTAAGCGATTCGGACTGAGCGATCATGGCGCCAAAAATCTGTTATCTTTTTTTTTGCTTTATGCTTATATGGTTTTTTAAAAAAACAATATTTCTAAATAACTGTAATATTTTGTGCATGACTGCACAGTACTGTTTTTACTTCTATTTCCGGTTGGAACTCTGTACCGTAGATTTGAACTGAAATTTTGGGCTGATGTTGAAATCTGAATGGCCCTGGTTGAATGTAGCTATTTTTGAAAATCAATATAACAAAATTACTAATAATAATTTTTAATATATGAAAAATATTTTTTGTTTTGTTTGAAAATAAATTTATAATCACTATTGTAATTTAATATAATTTTACTACTGAAAATGTGTGTGATTTTTAATATTAAAAAAAATATATATAATTTTTTTTTTTTTAAGAGAAATGTGATATTTTTATAAAGAATTAATATTTTACTATTATTTATTGTATTATGTTTAATGAAATAATATTGGAAAGACATCACATGCAATAAAAATTGTGTAGAGAAATTTTTCAAGCAAATATTTCAAAAACAAATTAATTGGGGCATAATATTAAGAATGATTTTGCTAAGAGTTATCTCATTATTTATTTAATAAATTTTGAAATGTGAAATGTGTAAGTGTTACTATTATTATCAATTTTTAAAGACATACGATTCTCTAGTCAACATAAAATTATAAAGGCATCAAAGTGGTTACCACCACCCCTAAACATTATGAAGGTTATTGTGAGATTTTTCCAAGATCAAGAGGCAATGGAAAGCACAAATAAGAGAGACAAAATAGATGATAGGAATAAACTGTATTCTATAAAGAGAAAATAATGATCAACTGGATCATCAATCAATACATACAATGAATATGAGCCTGCTTATATAGGCAAGGCTATATGGATATGTGAGCACACAAACATGACATGTGGCTCAATAAGAAACAAGGGTAGGTAGGAAATAGGTGTGGGTAGGTAGAAGAAACAATATAATATTCCACATGAGGTGGATCACCCACTGAATGTGGAGTGTAACAACAAGTTCACACCATAAAAGGTGGAAATTCTCCTACACACACGATCCCAATGTGGCACAAACACCCAAGTGTCTCATAGTCAAACTACTATGAAATGCATTTCCTAAGTAAACTTAAGTAAGGTGTAATAATATCCATGATGAATAATTATTTACACCAACAGTTATTATTAGTAGATAGTTTGTATTCAAAGAAAAAGAATCTTGGGTTGACAATATAGATAAAATAATTACAATTGCTACAACATTATCTCATAGTAGAAGAAGGAAAAAGATCAATGAAATAAAGGCCGTCAATCTAATATGAAAGAAGGTACTTCAATTGAACAAAGTGAATAATCAAGTCTTGTATGTAATGATTCTAATCCTACTCTTGCATCATTGAAATCAAGAATTGGAACTAGAAAAACTAGAATTTTGCAAGAAATTTATGATCAAGGAGAATGCAATCAAATTTTTCTTTATTTTATTATGAATTTTATAAATTTTGGTAATGAAATTAAGAAATATCATTGTATTAATGCAATGGCTGAAAAAATAGTATTGAAAATGACACATGGGAGTTAGTAAATTTACTTAAGAAAAAGAATGCATAGTCTAGTAGCTATGAGATTTTCCTAGTAATATCGAATTGACTATAATGAAACTTTTGTAACTATAGAAATAGGTTATATAGATAGAATAGTATTATCATTTTTTATCAATTGAAACTCAAAACACACTTCAAATAATATAAAAAATAAATTATATAAAAATTTAATTCATTAAAAAAATCACATTTTTAAAATAAAATATATATTCAATTTTGTTTTATTAAAAATCACTTTTATTTTCAATAGTAATATTATTTTAAATTATAATTGTAATAAAAAATTTATTCTATTATATCCAAATTAAAAAAATATGATTTCATATATTAATAGTTTTTGTAATTATAGCATTCAACAATTACAAGAAGGGGTGAAGTGTAATGATGTGAGAATCTTAACAAAAACTCTTACATTTAACTTCAATTTTTACATATCAAAATAATAATATTCAATAAAAACTTAAAAACTAAAAAATCTACATCTACATAGGGGAGAAGGCCCTATATGTGTGCATTCTAACTTTGTGCTTTTAAAATTCCTATGTAGATATTTCAAATTATTCTGAATTTTTAACAATAGTTGACTTATAAGTCTCATACTTAAAAAATCCTTTTCAAGTCCACATGGGCAAAAATGATGACACATCAACATGTATTTTTGTGAAGACGTCCAAAATGGTTGTAAATTGTGGCAAGGCCGAAATATATGCAAGACCGAAATATATGCACTAAGTCATATGAATTGAATTGCCTCTATCAATAAAAACTCCATGCCATTTAAATTGTTGCCCATCTTCTTTTAATATATAAATAATTTTAGTTGTCTATTTATTTTAAGTTAATTTTTAAATTTTAAATTTTAAATATTTTATCAATATTTTTTAAAACTAAGTCATATTAAGAAAGCATAAGAATGGTATGGATAAAGATATCCTTCCAAAAAAAATAGATTTTTGTTTAAATATTAAACAATAAATTGTTTAAGATATCATTCCGAAAAATAGATTTACATACATCTAGTTTGTGTTGCAAGTGTAATGTTTGTAGCTTTCTAAATTCATATTTAAAAAATACTTATGATAATTTTTTTCTTTTAGTTGTTAAATTAATACTAAGGGACAAAAGGAATACATTACTGAAAAAATAAATTATAGTATAGCTTGTCAACATTTCTTAGCCTTCATTTCTATTCTCCTATGCTTCTACCCCCATATCATCATATACATGCGTATAACCATTCCCACCTCTGATATAATTATCCATGCCACAAAATTGCAAGCATATATCATAAACAAAATGATGACAAAACATAAATCCTATCTCTTTATAGTATTAAACTATACATTTCTTGACAATACAAAAAAATACGCTTGGCTTGATTAGCACACTCAAAGCTTTGACTTTTAATCCTTGGGCCTACCCTTAACCCTCATGACCACAGTACCATTTCCCCTTCAAATTTTGCCTTAACAGTGTCCCTTCCCGTGAGTCTTAATCACACACCTTTCCATTTGACAGTTTCTGTTCGCGTGACCATTAATGCCACCCTTTCCTGCTTCAAAGTCCCGTGCACCCCCATTTACACATTAAACAAAGTTAAACCCCTGCTTCACACATCAAACATCTTTCAGCGCACCCTGTTTACACATTAATATTTTTTATCACAATTCAAGCTCCAGTCATTGTACACTATGAAGTGAGGGTCTATTGTGAAGTGATGGTTGACGGGGGAGGAGAGGAGAGGTCACTGGGTACAAGTAATTGTTTGATGAAACCACATTTCATTGAGACACTCTATTTTTCATAAGCTGTTGTTTGTTTTAGGAATTTTTTTCATTGTTTACCTTAATAAAATGTTCACGTATCCTCACCATAAATCTACACAAATTCATTCTTAATGTCATTCTATACAAAATTCAATCCAAGGGTCTGACTATGTTAAAAATAAATAAATAAATCATTAGCTAATGTTTCTATCTAATTTCAAATTGAAAAAGCATTGAATTAAGGGGTTTTTGAGTTGAGTCAAACTTAATTTGAGTAAACCATTTCTCAAAGGCCAAGCATAAACTTGAATCTTTCTAAAGCCTTCTCAAACAAAAAATCCACTTTGTGCATATCATTTAACTAGGGTAATCCATGATAACCCACATTTCTTCAAGACATTATTTTAGACAGTTCAAGTGCATTGTCTATGCTATGATGGTGAGCTTGTTGCTAACCATGAATAATATTTTGAAAATTGGTTGATACATAGCTCTAGAGTAATTCATTATGCCATAGCATAGACAAGGCATATAAACTTTCTGAAATTTTGTCAAGGAATAATGAAAAGGCAAGACACGATAGAGAAATAGAACCATTTTTTGTTGGTTTGTGATGGAATTCAAAGCCCTTTTTGTCTATTGGAGTAAACATTGTCAATCCAGTGAATTGTTAAGTTGATTCTGCTGCTGATTTCAGACTTGGGTGCTTGATAGTAGGTTCATGAATGTTGTGAACTATCCCCCTTTGTCTAAAACCCCACTTAGTCACTTTTGTAGTTATGATTGAAGTGCCCACAAAATAGAATGTGAGTAGAATGCAAATTAATATTTTAATCTTCATTTTGATGTCACATTGTGATCAATGGAGCCACCGTAATTCAAATTGAATTTTAGCTCTAGATTGCTTGTGTTGAGTGGGAGCAAAATGGGTTGTATTTACAAAGATAATGAATAAAAAATATTAATGAAGGTGGAGGCAAAGAGTTTGTCAATGAGCTGGATGTTTGCATAGAATTTATAGTGTTGTTTATTTGTGTCAATATATGTAGAAAATGATAATTTTGCCTTATTTTATAATTAAGATTTAGCTTAAATAACCCATTTTGTTTGGGTCCTCCTAACATGCAAATTTTTAGTATAAAATTTGTTTATACAAGTTTAATCTCATTATTGAGTTTTAATTTCAGGAATCAATGTTAAATTATATATGAAACTGTAGTATATATATATATATATACATATGTATATGTATACATATATATATATATATATATACATATATGTATATATATACATATATATATATGTATATATACATATATGTATACATATATGTATGTATATATGTATGTATATATGTATGTATATGTATATGTATATGTATATGTATATGTATATGTATATGTATATGTATATGTATATGTATATGTATATATGTATATATATGTACATATATACATATACATATACATACATATACATATATACATACATATATGTATACATACATATATATATATACATATCTATATATCTATATATATATATATGTATATATATACATACATACATATATATGTATGTATATATATGGATATATACTTGTGTATATATACATACATATATATATACATATATATATATATGGATATATACATATGTACACACACACACACACACACACATATCCATATGACATATGCTTATTGTTGTCTTTTTCAAAATAACTACCCAGCAACTCAATAAAAGCCATTATGCCTTGGCACTTTAATTATTGCAAAAGTTATTAACTTTCTTGTGAGAGTGTTGAATTTAGGGGAATGGACATTTAAAAAAAAACTATTTTAATTTCTAACAGTTGAAATTCCGGTAAAGCATCAATGTGATGATTTCTCTTGGTGAAAAAATTGGACAATTTTGTTGTTTAAATTGTTCTATTTTTATTTGATTATTTTGTTAAAAATATTATCTTAGGATAATTTTCTAACCAATTGATTTTTAGATATTTTTAAGAACTATAAAATAAAGTTGAAAATAGATGGTGAATTCTAATAGAATATGGTACTACCTAGTCTCTTCAACATAATGCAGTCACTTTTTTTTTCTATATTTTTAACTTGAGATAGTGGTTCTTTAATTTGTGAATAACTATAGTTCATATGAGTTATATTTTAATTGGTGACCTACTTTTAGATTCAAAGATATGTTTTGAACATTAGTAGCACACATTTTTTATTGATTTGTATACATATTTTAGGGGTTAAAACTTTATAGCATATTTTTCACAAGTAGCACATATATTGCTTATTTTTTCTTGGAAGATAACATCATCCTTCTGTATGAGCTATGTTATCTTTCATCTAGTTGGTATTTGTGATTCTTCCACTAAGGTTCTTAAAAGTTTGTGATATGTATTTGGAAAAATATTTCTACACTTTCTTTCCTAGCATTATATCCATTTTTATTTTCTTTTATATTTTGGTTAGAGAAGGCTAGATGAGCATGCCATTAACATACTATTAGGCTCCTTGAGCATAAAATTTCTGATTGACCTCTAGGTCGTGGCCTAAGAATACCAAGATCTATTGATATAAACCAAGGGAAGTAATTCCCTTTTAAGAGGGAAAGATGTGTTCCAACTAAGTTAACATGTTTCATTCAACATACCATCAAGATGGTTTCAAGGAGTAAAAAAATACAAAAATAAATCAAGTAAGTTGAGGTTCATAGAAGTCACTATAAGGTTTTATGTATCAAACATATGGAAGATGGAAGGAGGATAAGTAATATGATCCATTGGAAGTCAAACATCTTATCATTGTGAGATAAATCAATCGGTCAATGTCTTTTGTAATCTAGAAGCTAGAAACATTTATTCAATTTAAATAGTGCAAGGATATATCTAAAAACCCTATATTATTTTGAACATAACTACTATCATCCATAAGTAAATTTCTATTCAAATGAAAGAAAATTAATTTTATGATTTTGCTAAAGTTTAATTGTGCATTTCTCAAGTTGAAATTGACCAAAGCCTTATCACTTGAAATTTAATATTGGTTTTCTATGTCACTTTTATAATCATTACCCACATTGATATTTGACATCCTTGGGATCTTCAACTATAAACTTGAAGATGGAAAAAATCGTAATAATTAACATGACATGTTTTGAATGGTTATCAAACATGGTTAGAATTTAGTCTACCAAGTGTTCTATATCATGTGTGGACATTTTCCAATCAAATTCTAACATTTGTTTTTGTTTAATAGATGGATGTTGATTGGTCTCGCATCATGGATGAAGTTATTCAACAATCCCATCATGGAAGGTTTTCCTATAGAGACCTCTCATGGGAAAAATATATCTATAAAGGCTTGCACTTATTTTTAGCTTGGATTGGGGCTCATAGATTGACTGATTTTATCGAGGGAGAAAGATCAAGGGATTCATACCCAACCTTCTTTCGTAAAAGTCATAAAAAGAAACCCTCTCTTAATTTTGATACAAAAATTAGGATTAAAAGCCTTTTAGAATATAACATGTAAGAATAAGAGTAATATGTTTGAATTGTAAAAAATGTCTCTAATCATTGGTCAACTATATTCATTAATAGTTTGAATATTGTTTATGATTTTAATAGGTATTGGTATGTATATGAACAAAAAGACCATATATAGGGAAAAGGATGCACACCTTTTGATCCTTCCTCAGTGCCTAAAATAGGAAAGGGTAGTAGACTTGGTCATAAACATGTACAAATATTCTCTTGGCATGTCAAACATACATGGCTAAAGAACTTGACCACAAAAGTAAAAGATAATGCAGTTAGAGGAGAGATGTTTGATAGACTTGGATATATCATGCATCGTTCAACAAATGAGGATTCTGTGAGGAATGAGGTTGACATATTTATTGAAGAATTTAAAGATACACAACCCTCATTCATTGAATATTTTAAGGGATGATGATCTAATAGATTGAGTATGTGGGCTATATGTTTCCATACACTAAACCCTGCAGGGCAAGAGACAAATGGTGCCATAGAGTCCTACCATTCACACTTAAAAAGATGATTCCTAAAAATAGTTGAGTGTTCTACAAATCATTGTGTTGATTGATTAGTACATCAACTGATAATACATGTTTTTGTCTATTATTGGTGGGTGCAAATTAGCAAGAAACATGGTTTCTATAGGAACTTTGAAATTGAGAAGATTGAAAACACATCTTGGGTTCGAGCCTTGCAAATTCCAAATAGCCATGTTACATTAAATGACACTGATGATCGTATAGCATGGGTGACAAGTGGAAGCAATCCTTGTTTTTGATATGAGGTGTATAGCTCCTCACTTGATCTATGTATGTGCTCCTACAATTTTTCAATTCAAGGATACATGTGCAAGCATGTGGTCAAGGTGAACTTGATGAGGGAGAGACAATATCTAACAAACACTAATTTGCATGTAGACCCTGATAATCTTGGTCCTACAATTGATTCAATAGAAGAAGGATGGACCACCAATGTCTCTAATTATTTTGTATTTGACAAACATGAATTTTTTATTCTTTAGCTATATCATTCTTTATAAAACATATGTTTTAAATGTGATGGAATGTCAATGTAGGCAATTAATGAATTTGATGGGATTGAAGGTAATGAAAATTGTCAAGTCTTAGAGGATAATTCTATACATACACAGGTGACATTATATTACATTTTTATCATTATAATTCTTATTAGTTTGATTTTTATTTTCTAAAATATGTTTGTTTTTTTGTAGACCATTGACAACAATGATGAAAATGCAATGATACAAATAAAGTTGCAAATAATAGACGAGTTTGAGGGAATTATGAATGATGCATTTGATTTGACAATACTTACTTTCATTCGTAATATCTTACAGGACTTGTCAAACAAGGTCAAAAGTAGACAAGTCTCATCCCAACTTGGATTAGATCATCCAAGTGTGCATCCATTTCACCCTGTACAAGATGGATTTGGTCACACTCTTCGTCGACAAAGAGACTTGATTGAATGCATCAATGTGAGGAGAAGACCAAGTATCTCCAACAAAACACCCATTTTTCTACAGATGACGTGAAATCTCAAGCGTCAAAATTGGTGTGATGATCTTGGTAGGGCAGATGAATGAGACAAGGATCATACTCAGTATAATGAATATAATTTTGACATGGTTGATAGCATGGAAGCTAGGAGCATGCAAGATACTATTACAAGCACACAAGATTTTATTGAAAACACATAAAATGGTCTCATCACACTTATTTTTGCATACTATAAGCATTTTTAAGTTGTCGAAATACTATAATGTTATTTTAGGCATGTTACAAACATAATTGGAATGTTGGTTGATATCCAATTAGTCGAATTGTAGGATGTGCAAAATTATTATAGTTAATTAGAACCTATGTACCATTTTTTATTTTTGTTTTTTTGTTGTATGAAATTATTAGTCTTCTAAAACCTATAGAAGTGATTTATGTCTATATTTTATTCAAGACTATATTAGCATGAGGTTGTATGGAGTTATGGATTCTATACTATCACTATGTAATATCTATGTATTGTATGACAAAGCTCAAGATTAAGGTAAGGATATAAGAGGTAATGTTTATTTATGCAAAATCATGTATTAAGATTGACGGCTACATGAAGTTATTATTAATTTTAAATATGTTAGGTGCATGATTATTTGATCATTTAGGAAGCCTTAGAAAGCTATATAGAAAATTTCTCTTAGTAATATTGTAGAGAGTATTTTCAGCATTGTAAAGAGTTCTCTTAGTGATGTTTTAAAGAGTATTTTCATTATTGTTAATTATATACCCGATTTAATTTGCATGTACAACATTCTTGAAGAAATAATTGATAGTTTGCACATATTTTTAACAACCTTTATCAAAGGTTCAAAATCTAAAAAACTTTGTGATGATATACCTTTGGTTAATGTTAGGTAGTATATATATGGTTTTTAGAAAATAGTGACAACATATATCTTTTGTTATAATAAAAATGTCAAAGCTAATAACTATGACAATATTTCCATATGTAATCTTTAAACATGTTTATTTGAATTGAATGATTGCAAATCCATGTGTCATTAATCAATATTAAGCACATCTGTCTGAGCTTCTAGGATAAATGGTTTGGTATGAGAAACGCCTTGTTATATGTGAGTGAATGTACATAATTTTCAAAATAAGAGTGTTAAAAGTAAAGTTTGTTGCATGTATATACATAACTGAAAGTAGATATGAAACTCCAATTTTGATATAGAGAATAAGAAATGATGATTATAATTTACATTACAAAGTTTTTTTATGAAAATTCATTTTAATAGCATCTCTATGTTTCACAGTAAGCAAAATTTACAAGTTGTGGTGTTTGCCTTTATGATGCTCAATTGCATTTGCTTGAAAGTCTTGCAATCAAGACATTCTATGAGAACAACCTTTTTAATAAATCTTAGTCAACTTCTACAAAAAAATAATAATTATACCAAGCTCCTCCCCACACCCAACCAAAATTATGGCTCCAAAGTGCTAATAAGAGGAAATTTTTTCACTCCCCCACCCCAGTATTTTGGCCTATAATAGTTTTGTGGTAGAGGAATATACAATTTTCCATCCAAACTATCCAAAACCACATCAATCTCACCTAGGAAGGCATGATTGAACACATTCTAGCACAACAAATTGGCTCCAATCTTTGACAACCCTACCATCAACAACATAGCCAAAAAAATTGTGAACATATTTGTGTTTACCCTATGATGATGGAAGGTCGAAATGAATTCCTTCCCCAGAATGACCTTAACTGCATGTATAACTAGGGGGTGGCCTATGGTGAATATAGCCAGCAATCTTTTATCATTCACCTCCCCTAAGGACATATGCCACTTGGTTGATTCAAGCAGTATCGACGTGTCCATTTTCTCACATTTTAGCCTGCTAAGAAAGACACCCCAAGATGACACATATGTCACTGCCTCTTAGCTTTTCTAATCGTCTCCCTTGTGTCATTATCATGAAACATAATGCCTTTCACATTAATTATTTTTGCCATCTGAGATAATCTTTCCCAAGCTACCAATTACCTTAAATATCTACAACTGGGTTTTTTCTCTCATTTCCTCCTACTTTTGTGTTGCCTGACTTGATGGAAACTCCATCCACTTTGGTTTGGATACTACATCTTCATTCTCATCACCTATCATGCATATCCATGCACCTTCCTTTAATGCTTCTATCCTACAGAATCTTTGAGGCACACCAACTCATAATTCCCTACCTCACATACATCAAATCACCTACAATTCACATCTATTTTCAATTTCACTCCTTGGCCACCCCATCATTCTATTTCCTTCTTTCTTGGAGATTTCATCCGCCAAACTGTTCCCTTCCCTATACACATGCATGAGCTTGAATTTTTTTTAAAAAGTCTATCAGTTTTCTAATTGGCACCAACCATTTCTTGAGTTTCCAATTTAGGGTAGATTTTGGTAGAGAGTGTTGATGGTGATTAAGGAATCATTCTCCAAATGCACTTTCACTACTTTTAACTCTAGGCACAATTCAAGTCCTAAGCATAGCCACTTGGAATTCTGCCAAATTATTGGTGGCCACCCCTAACGATTCAAGCTTCTCCCCCAATATTATTCCTTCATGATCTCTAGCAACATCATGATCCACTTGGTCCTAGATTTCCCATCGAGGCTCGATTGAGTTTTTTTCCATCTAGCCTGAGGAGTTGTCCATTCAATGCCATCTCTTGGGTTGACAAGAAGATGAACCTTCCCTGCCCCATTAATAGGGATATGATAATCTTTTTTAAATATATAAAACCCCCCCAAAAAATATTTATTTCCATCTTTAAATTTTGATTTGCATAAAAAATATTAAATTTAAAAAAATATTTTCATAAATTAATTAAAATAAAATAAAACTTATTTAACTAATTATATAGACAAGATAAAATTATCCAATAAAATTATGATTTTTAATTAAAAAAATTATAAAGCTTAAAATTTCAAAAACTGGGTCTCATTTACCCGTGAATAGTGCATTTTTAACTTCGTTTTTTTTTCGTTTCCTCTCCTAAACTGTGAACAAGGTGCTATATTTTTCCTCCAAGCTATGGATCAAGGTTAGTTTTTGTTTATTTTTGTCTTTCTTTCTCATTTGTTCAATTCATTTTACATTTGAAATTTAATTTCATTAATTTTGATTAGGTTTTTTCATTTTTTATTTCAAAAACCATATTGTTCTTATCCAGGACAAGAACAACCAAATGCACCTCTTGAAAACCTACAAGAACAACCAAATGCACCTCTTGAAAACCTACAAGAACAACCAAATGCACCTCTTGAAAAATACACAAGAACAACCACCGATTCCTCCTTTGGACCGCACAACCGAAACACTGGAGCAATTAATTAATCAATTAGGACAAAATACGTCTAAAATCAATAGATTGATTGTTAAATTGAAAACTTCTGAACTTGAGCATCATCAATCCCTCGCCACTAGCCTAGAAACATTAGCTAGTGGTGCCATAGCTATTTCCGCACAAATCACCAAATGGGGAAGCTTCAGGGATAGGTGTCGTCAATATCTATGCCGATGGGCTATCATACGATGGAGTAAAAAAAAAAAAAAATACTAAACAACAAATATGTGCCCTTTTCGTTGATTCCGAAACTGGTCAGTCACCTCTTAATGCAAAGAGGTTTCCCATACATTGTTGTACCAATCTGCAGATGAAGAATCTTTTTTGGCAGAGGTGGTGGATGGTCTTTGATGATCCACCTTGTAATAATTTTGAGGTGCCATTATATTTTTTGAGAAAAGTATATTGTGAGTTTGTGCTCAATGTGTGCCCAAACTATTTTGACATGAGAGAGTTCCATGGTAGAGGTGGTGGCTCTGCCCAAGATAGACCTGGAGCCCATAGGCGATTACTCGCGAAGAGTCGCCGCCCCCTAGCACCCAAACCCAAGGTGCATCAAGTTGTCCCAATAGAGCTGAAAGAGTCAATGGAGCTACAGGCTCTTTAGGCGGCCACAACATTGACTGGTGCCATCATCTAGCATGGGACGTCATTATCAGTTGGTGATAGAGAGCCCATCCAGCATATGTGTATCAGTTGCTCAGGGATATGCTCGGGGATAGATGATGCAACTGGTGCAGATGGATCCTCATCTCATCTATGCACGATTTGCAGGAGTAGATCTCAGGCCTGCAGGGCTGAGGATTTCACGCTAACAAATGAGTTGATGGACATGGTGTTTGCCCATGAGCCACAGACAGAGGTGTGTTGATTTGAATTCATATCATTTTATTTACCAGCCACTTTAAA
>NW_026729835.1:0-35000 GCF_030272615.1 Cryptomeria japonica | reverse complement strand
TTACATATTTGATAATTACACTCTTATCTATAAGTTTGTGATCGAATTATCATTAGAATTCATATACACATGCATATAATGCGTATATATTTTTGATCTCAATTGATTACGTATGTATAAGCAAAAGTCTTGTTGAAATCAAATTTTACTATAATTGGATATTGATATATGTATATGATTGAATTATTATATACATATACATTTTATACTATTGACCAATTTACAAAAGTACTTATTAGTATGCTTTTCCATACATTATACATATTTGAACAAGAAGGACATAAAAACCTAGGGCCAATATTCATTTTCAAATCATCTACAGATTTTATCTCTTTTAACCATAAAGCTTAATATTTCACCATTAATCATGCAACTTAAATTCAATTCAATCGCCACTCACATCATGCAATCAATCCACATGTATAATTATTTAAATCAATCTACTACTCATTCCAAATTCATCATTTCAATTTGAACAAACACTCAATAAGATCATTTAAATCATCCGTCTTTCAAGATGCAAATATAAATCCTAATGTGGTGTGTGAAAGATTCCCTTTTCCATTGAAGTCATTCAGTTAAAAGCAATTCTACCTGATTCGTGTTCTCACCTTCGACCTCCTTCACCTCATCCTGCATTACTTGCACTCAAAATTTTATCAGCATTGACAAACCCAAAAGAATATTGAATTTCATATCATTTGTAGGAGTAAAAAGCATACTATATTTCCTCATACTAGATTATGAATGATCTAATCTATTTTAAATTTCAAAATCACATTACATCTTTAAATTGTACAATATTAAATAAAACGATTCGTGACATCCTTCTCCTCTAGGAAGAGACATCGTCTCGATGTCTTGCCACTCATCAATATTCACAAAACCATAATATCTCACAAAATGTCAATCTTACCTCAAATTCAAATAATAATACCAAGATCACATAGGCTATCCAAGTTTGCATCATAAAATAATAATAATTGTTTCAAAATATCCAAATTTAAATAGCAGTTATTTCCTAAGAAAGCAAATGAGGAAAATGACGGTCAATCATCTCAGCATCCTCCCAAGTAGCACTATCCTCAGAATATTGGTCCCACTGAACCTTATATTGAGTGAAATCTTTGCTACGTAGCTTCACACTACGCTGATCTAGGATTTGGATGGGCTCCACTAGCACCACCCCTGGATCCTGAACCTGTGAGGATTGCCAATCAAGAATATGAGATGCATCAGCATTGTAAGGTTTCAATAAAGACACTTGAAACACATTATGGATTCGAGCTAGAGCAGGGGTTGAAGCTAATCTATAAGCAACTGGATTGATAACCTCCAGTACATCAAAGGGTCCCACATATCTTGGAGCCAATTTTGATGATTTTCCAAACGAGATAGAGCTCTTATGAGGTTTGACTCTCAAAAAGACTTTATCTCTTGTAGTGAATTGTCTAAAAGTTCTATTTCGGCCTGCATAACTCTTCTATCGGTCAGCTGCTTCCTTCAATCTACTCTTAATCAACACCATCTGTTCATCCATTTCCTTGAGTAAATCTGGACCAATAATGATCCTATCCTAGTCTATCCCAACTGATAGGTGTGCGACATTTTCGCCCATAGAGTGCTTCAAAAGGTGCCATACCTAATGATGCATGAAAGGAGTTGTTATAAGCAAATTCAACTAAGGGCAAGTACTCCTCCCATTTGTACTGCTGATCCATGCAATACATTCTCAAAAGATGCTCCACTACCCGATTAACCCTTTCTGTTTGGCCGTCAGTTTGAGGATGATATGCTGAGCTAAAATTTAGCCTTGTTCCCAATGCTGCATTCAATGTTGTCCAAAATCTGGAAGTCATCCTAGTATCCCTATTAGATATAATAGTTTCTGGAACTCCATGTAATCAAAAAATTTCTTTCACAAATTTCTTGGCAAGAACAAATGATCCATCTTTTAGATTACCAGGTATGAAATGTGAAACTTTAGTCAACTTGTCCACCACTACTAAGATAGTGTCAGGCTTATTCTTACTCATCGGTAATCCTTGCATGAAATCCATACTGATTACCTGCCACTTGTATTTTGGTATAACATGTTGAAATAGAAGTCTTGTTGGATGAACATGTTCAACTTTTACTCTTTGACATTCTAGACATTATGCTACATACTCAACCACTTCTTTCCGGAGTTTAGGCCAGAAATACAATGTTTTCAAATCAGCTACCATCTTTGTTATTCCAGGGTGTCCTGAATAAGGTGTATTGTGCATCTCATGTAAGATCAACTTCCTCAACTCTCTTCCTTCTGGTATATACATCCTTCCTTGATATCTCAAAATACCCTCTGGTTCTATCTCATATCCATCATAGTGATGGTTTGAAGAGTCTCTTTCCAATGCTTGTTTAACTCTTATATAATGTTCATCTTCGGAAAGATTCTGCAACACTTGTTGCTTCAAATTTGTCCTTGTTGTAACCATTGTAGATAGGTGTCTTCTTCTACTGAGACCATTAGCTACTCTATTTTCCTTCCCTTGGATATATTCAATACCAAAGTCATACTCACTTAGAAATTCAAGCCACCTTCTCTATCTTGCATTTAGGTTAGGTTGTGTAAAAATATACTTTAATCCTAAATGATCCGTTTTAAGCTCAAAAGGCTTCCCTAAAAGGTAATGCCTCCACATTTGTAATGCATGCACAATAGCTAGTATTTCTGAATCATGCGGAGCATAATTCATCTCATATTGCTTTAGCTTTCATGATTCATATGCAACCACCTTTCCTTCTTGCATCAATACTGCTCCCACACCTTCACTCGAGGCATCTGTAATTACTACAAAATGTATGTTGGGATCTGGTATTGTTAATACTGGTGCTGTTGTCAATTTCTTCTTCAGGAGTTGAAATGATTCCTCTCATTTCTCAGTCCATTCAAACCTTTTTTCCTTTTTCTGAAGTGAGGTAATTGGTGCCACTATCCTGGAAAATCCTTCCACATATTTTCTATAATATCCTACAAGTCCCATAAAACTTTGAACTTCTGAAACATTCTGGGGCATTGGCCAATCTACTATTTCTTCTATCTTTACAGGATCAACTGAAATTCCTTCGGCGGATATGACATGACCTAAGTATTGCACCTTTTCCTGAAAGAAGGCACACTTAGAGAATTTTCCATAAAGTTTACAATCTCTCAATCATTGCAAAACTATCCTTAGGTGCTTCTTATGTTCTTCTTTATTCTTAGAATAGATCAATATGTCATCAATGAAGATTAAAAAAAAGTCATCCAAGTATTCTCTGAAAATACTATTCATGAGGTTCATGAATGCTGTTGGGGCATTAGTTAAACCAAATGGTACAACTGTGAATTCATAGTGCCCATACCTTGTTCGAAATGCAGTTTTAGGAATATCTTCATCCTTAATCCTTAACTGATGATATCTGAATCGAAGATCGATCTTGGAGAATATAGATGCACCTTTCACTTGATCAAATAATTCATCTATCCTGGGTAGAGGATATCTATTTTTGATGGTTACTTTATTCAACATCCTATAATCAATGCATAACCTCAAAGTACCATCTTTCTTCTTTACAAAGATCACTAGTGCACCCCACGGGGATACGCTTGGTCTAATAAAACCTTGCCTAAGTAATTATTGTAGTTGAGCCTTAAGCTCATACAGTTCTGTCATTGTCATTCTATATGGAGCCTTAGATTGCGGCTCCGTTCCAAGTAAGAGTTCTATAGAAAAACCAAACTCTCTCTTAGGTGGGAACTTGGTAAGATCTTCTGGAAAGACATCTAGAAACTCTGCAAGGATAGGATAATCTGTAGGATTTTTCTCTACATTATTCAAATCATTAACCATGATGACAATGATGGAACATCCTTTTCTTTGGGCCTTCTTGAGTTGCATTGCTGAAATGTATCTCAATTCAAGCAAACTTTGAGATCCGAAAATTTCAACGAAATTCCCAAAATCATGTCCATGCAACTAATGACCTTATCTTCACAGTTCACTATGGCTTTATGTTCAGTCAACCAATTAATACCTAAGATCACATCATATGATCCTAGTGGCGCAACATAAAGGTTAACTTGGGTTTGGAAACTAGGAAGTTCTAATTCACTGCAAAATAGACAAGTATCTACCCTCTTTTCTGCTCGATTTCCATACTGAACCATCCATGAATTTGAAATATAACTAGGTTTAACAGATATTCTAGAAACTACTTGTGGATCAATAAAACATTCAGTAGCTCCTGTATCTATTAAAATAGAAACTGTTTGTCCAAAGAGCTTACCTGTGATTTGGATAAGTGCGGCTTGGAAATCAACTTGACGATTGTCAACAGCAGCGTGAATCTGATGTTGAGGGGCTCCTTGCTGATATGATCCTCTCTGTGCTGGGGTACGTTGTGGACAATTGGAGGCATAATGACTCCCTCCACAATTATAACACCCATCCCTAGGACCAGGATGGCCACCTGACCTTCCTCTGTCCATATTCTGTCGAGCATTGGTGTTATAGTTTTCTTTCTTATTTCCATCCTGATTTGCTCTTCCTTTTTCCTAGGTGTTGGGTCCCCTCTTAAGATTTCGTATCTACCGATTGTTGCTATTGTGATTCCTTTGGAAATTTCTATTCCCAAAATTCGATCGGTGGTTCTCATTCTTTCGGAGGTTCCCCAACTGTTGTAACTTCTGCTCTTGCTTAGTCGCCTTTTCAAATACCTCCACCATAGTTAATGGATTATGGATATCCACCTCTGCTCCTATATGGGTTCTTAATCCCAAAATGAACTTCCGAATGCGGAACCTTTCATCCATCTGGTATTGTGGAACATACTTAAGGAGATTAGTAAATTTCTCCCAATACTGTGTTATTGACATACTACCTTGAGTAAGGTTTTGAAATTCTGTCATCTTCTTGTCGAAGAACAACTGTGGAAGCCACCCTTTCCTGAAGGATTGTAAAAACAAATCCCAAGTGATCTCTCTTGGTTGTAGTTTCCTTTCTGACTTTTCATTGTCCCACCAAGTAGCAGCTTCACCAGACAACTGATAAGCAGCCCAAATTGCCTTGGTTTCATTTGACATATTATGGAGACCAAAATATTTCTCCATTTCAATGACCCATGCCTCTACACCATCACTAATTGTTTTTCCATCAAACTTTGGCGGGGCTATCCTTTTCAAATCCTTTGCCAGCTTTTCTTCTATTCTAGCTTGGTTGTCGGGTTGCTCCTCAACCCTTGGGGCTTCCTGTCAGACTTCTCCGACCCTTCGAACCTCTTGTTTGAGATCATTCATCTTGCACTTTGCTGATTGAGCAGATCAAGAATTTGATCTAACCTTTCGTTCCCATTACTTGACCCTGCCCTTGTGGTTCTTGAGGCCATTTCTATTTATTAATTCTGCAATAGGGAGATATTGATAATTCTTAGCGATAAGAGACATATTTGCTATGTTATGTCTTTCGTAACTTTTATAATATTCCCTAACTTATAGCCTTATAAAGCAACTAGAGAGTTTAAAACTCCTATTGAATAATTAAGAAAAACAATATAAATATAACAATATCAAATAATTCCATTCTACTTCTTTCCCATTTACTATTTAAGTTAGGTTCAAAGTATATATAGATATCATTAAGGAATACACAATTTTTAACTCAAAATACAATAGAAGACATCTTTATTTGATAATAGAAGAGGATACATTTTTATTTTATAGTAGAAGAGAATACATCTTTATTTTATAGTAGAAGAGAATACATCTTTATTTTATAGTAGAAGGGATTACATCCTTATTCGGTAATAGAAGGAAAGACATTTTATTGAAGTGTCATAACACGTTACATCACTCATCGAGAGGAGTCAGGGGAGTGGATTCTTCCGACTGATTCTGACTTAATGGGGTATATCCTTCCGATTCAGTCTCACTTAGAGGGGTATAGCCCTCAGATTCCTCAGAATTGATCACTATTGGCCTGATAGGTGAATATTCCAACTCAGGCTCTTTTTCTTTTTCAGGGATATTCTTCTCAGTATGACATTCTGTAGGGTCCTTTCCTATTACAATACTCTTTTCTAGGACTGGTTTTGCTTCAAAGGGGGCATCATCCAAAACCGGCTTAACAGGTGATTGAGGATCCTTTTTAACCCTCAGGTAATGGGCATATCCTGCTACTGACTTTCGGGCTGTCTGCTTGGTGCGAACCATTTCTGTAAAACATAAAGCTATTAATTTCGAGATTTATCTTAGTGAAGTGACTCATATAGGTCCTAGTGTTATAAACCTAGGCTCTGATACCAAAATGTAAAGACGTCAATCTAGGATCTAACCCTAAACTACTCTTTATTCATAAATAAACTTAAAATTTCAATCTCTAAGCATATTTTATACAATATATAAGCAACATCGAATATATCATAATAATGCACATGAATAATACAATATCCAATACTAAGAAGTTCTTATTTCCTACTTAGGCTTCCAAATTTCCGTAAGAATATACAAGAAGATGCATCCGTCAATCTTTAGTCTGAGTTGCTTCCTTCTGTCTTTTGAACGCAGACGAGAACATGAATCAGGCGCTTTTTCCGCCCAACCTTGAAGCTTACGCTTCCTCGAAATTCTTGGTCAATCAAGAATACCCGACCCTGGACGAATTGGTTTAACCAAAGAATTCAAAAGCAAGAGGGAATCTGGTGCATGCCTAGATAATATATGCATTTTCATTTTTCCTAGTTCATTCTAAGAAACAAGCATTCGCTATCATACTAGGATGTGGTAGAGAGTATAAATAAGGAATTTCCATCTTTTTCTACGGATAATTCAAACAATAACTCGGCCGAGTGTATGCCATGCACAACAAAATAATAGTTGGAAAAAACAACTATTCTCCCTAAAGCATCCACATTCGGCACCCGTCCCGAAAGGTAAATTTTTCCAACTCACGCTTAACCCTAGCTTGATTCCCTCAAACACAAATTCTTTTGAGAATACAATCTTTCTTTTAAAACAAAAATAGAGATATCATTTTTGTTGCTTACTAATCATTACTTGTCTAATATATCTATCGAAGACAATCTTTCATTTTTTGGAAAACAATAAATGTTTATAAGCAATAATCTTAAATTCAATCTTTCGTCTAAAATAAAGTACATACAATAGAAGGTGTTAAACATGTATGAAATTAATCTCATATGTAACCAAAAGTACGCAAACACATTCTAAAAAAAGAATTAAAACTAATTATTTTTGTGCAAAATACAATATTAACAACATCTTTTCTCTAAATTCTTTTCTTCTATTCCACAATGGTTTACAAAGCATTTCAAATACGATATTAATAATTGATACCCATTTGGATGTACATATCTATTATCTAAAGTTCCATTTCTACACATTCTATACCAAATTTAACAAATAAAATAAAACATAAACAAAGGATTCTAACCTCTTGGAAACTTAGAGTGGATTGTAAGCTTTTGACCTTGTCGTTCTTCGTCAAATGATTCCACGCCTTGATCACAAGTCTCTCTTTCTCTCCAACTATTCTTATCTCTATCCAACTATTTTTCCTCTATATCAAACTATTCTTCCTCTCTATCAAACTATTCTAACCCTCCCTTCAAGAAATTATCGCTCTTCTATTCTCGTGTGAGAAAGAATGAAAGAATGAGTGTGTGTATATGTCTAATTATTCTAATCTTTGGCTATGTTTGTTGCTATCCTCTGGGTCTTATTTACTGTTCCACTATTTCTATTGTCATGTGGTTGTAACTATAATCTCCACGTAGTTCTATGATTTAAATATCATCCTTTTTTTGTGGCAAGTTCGAGTCTTATTGTTTAAAACTTCCAACCATTTCAGTTGGAGCTTGAATGCTGCATGGAATCTGTCAACTTCAGCTTATCCACCGCAGAGTCACGTTGCATGCCAAGTGTAATTCAATTTAAGTTTTGATTATATGTGTCGATTAAGGTAGATATTGTGGCTTATGTGTTTTCACATTATTTATGTTTTGATAGTGGTAGTGGTAGTCGGTGGTATCTCCCTTAAGCTACGCCTACCTTAAACAACTTTGCCTCCCACCATTTTGACCTGCGTTTAAAGGCTTTGACAATGACCACCGTGTATGGAGGGGGTTCTACTAACAAACCGACCAAAGTGGCTACCGTGGGTGGAGGAGTCTGTTAACACACTGACCAAAGCAGCTCTTCCTTTGGCTTCTAACGGTCGACCACCTTTTTCAACCTGCCACCTTATATTAATATGTTTAATATTATATTTATATATTAAATGACTCTTTTTTAATATTAAACATTAAACTTTGTTTTTTTTAACAAATTCTTTGATAAACCTTTTCTTTGATTAAATACATTATTTCGAATGGTCATGATCATAAAATAAGAAAATAATCACTTAAGCATAATTAAATATTCAATATATAAATGTATATATATATATTATGGATTTTTATAAAATAGTTTAATTCCTCAAACCTATTTACATATTTGATAATTACACTCTTATCTATAAGTCTGTGATCGAATTATCATTAGAATTCATATACACATGCATATAATGCATATATATTTTTGATCTCAAATGATTACGTATGTATAAACAAAAGTCTTGTCGAAATCAAATTTTACTATAATTGGATATTGATATATGTATATGATTGAATTCTTATATACATATACATTTTATACTATTGACCAATTTACAAAAGTACTTATTAGTACGCTTTTCCATACATTATACATATCTGAACAAGAAGGACATAAAAACGTAGGGTTGATATTCATTTTCGAATCATCTACACATTTTATGTCTTTTAACCATAAAGCTTAATATTTCACCATTACTCATGCAACTTAAATTCAATTCAATCGCCACTCACATAATGCAATCAATGCACATGTATAATTATTTAAATCAATCTACTACTCATTCCAAATTCATCATTTCAATTTGAACAAACACTCAATAAGATCATTTAAATCATTCGTATTTCAAGATGCAAATATAAATCCTAATGTGGTGTGTGAAAGATTCCCTTTTCCATCGAAGTCGTTCAGTTAAAAGCAATTCCACCTGATTCGTGTTCTCGCCTTCGACCTCCTTCACCTCATCCTGTATTACTTGCACTCAAAATTTTATTAGCATTGACAAACCCAAAAGAATATTGAATTTCATATCATTTGCAGGAGTAAAAAGTATACTATATTTCCTCATACTAGATTATGAACGATCTAATCTATTTTAAATTTCAAAATCACATTACATCTTTAAATTGTTTAATATTAAATAAAACGATTCGTGACAGCAGTCATGAGAAAAAGGTGGGAGGATCGCAAATAACTTGAGAAATCCTCTCAACCACCAAGACTTATTTAATAACTAACTATGACTTATTCCAACTACAGTCCTAATTGAACACAACTTGTAGTTGCTTTACATGTAATTACAAAGGTGCAAGTAATGAGTTAACTTGCAATTACAAAGTTATTCTTTTACATGTAACTTATCAAAACAAAATTACAAATGCATAACTAAAACTATTCCAAGTGTCTAAAGACACGACTCTAACTGCATCATCCTTAGTCTGTGATGATCTTCATGTCGCTTCAGGATGCTAGAACTTGAAGCATTCGGAATTGGTAAAGACATCTTGAACCAGAATGGGAACTTGCATCCTTATCTTCTTCCTTGGGGTAGTACTATCTTTTCTAATGGGAAAGGGCTGCCTTCCTCTTTCCATGTCATGATCATCTTTGTCTTGAAAGCATTCTATGTTCTACACCATGAATTATTGTTGTATCTCTTCTTTGTATCATCTTCCAATCTTTAAATCTGCTTGCAAAATAAGGCCCATGCCTTAATCTGTTGATTTGGTAGGTCATGTGTGTAAACCAGACTGACAAGGGAAGGGATAAATTGATGCAAAAATGTGCTCACAAGTTAATTTCGGGTTCTGGAAGTTGCATTACATGTGTGGGGACAACAAGAGCATTAACTTGCAATTGTGGAGAACAAACATGCAACTTCATATGTGTAATGGTTAACTACAAGTTTGCACTTGTAATTGGACCTTTAAAACTCATTTTCAAGTCTTTTTTGAGTGCATTTTGGACCAATTTCGGGTTTTGGATGGTTGACTACAAGTGAAGACTTGAAATGGGAAAAATGAATGAAGGTGTGAAATGAGTGGATGAAATGGTGGGAATGGTATGTACGGATGATGGAAATGAATATGAGTGAAAATGAAAAGATTTTGGGAAGATCATCTTAATGAAAATGGGGAGAACTTTTAACATGTAATCGGGTTCCAAAAACCCAATTTTGAAAGGATGAATATTTTCCAATTTAGAAACTTGGAGTTTCACCAAAAGATGGTTAAGATTTTACAACCAAAGGGGAAGATCAACTATTTTCATCTTACATGCAATTGAGTTTTTAAATCCCGAATGCAAATAAAGAGGGAAAATGGGGAAAGACGATACAATTCACAAATTGCCTTGCAAACTTGCAACAAAGGGGAAAATGTCTCACAAAACTGATTTTAGGCAAAACCAACATACATACAAATTACAATTTGACCAAGGAAAACCAAATAAACAAGAAATAAAAACAAAAAGGAAAGGAAAGAAACATATCTTGATCAATCAAAATGACCTCCCAAGAATAAGAAACAATCCTTGAAAGATGAGAGAAAATCTCTTAAATAGATATCAAACCACATTCCAAACCCTAGCCACGTTTTTAGAAAATCGCCATATGGACCAAAACGCTTTTCAAAAGCATGAAGAATTGGTCAAGAAAGACATCCAACCTCCACGCCTAGGCAAGACAAGCCAAAACGATATAGGAGGTAAGATTAGTGGCATTCCAAGAAGAAAATCGTGGCATTCAAGAAACATGTGTTTAGTTGTTTGAAGGCTATAAAACCAACAATAACGTCTTCCAAATAGCATGAAAGGAGTTGAAAGATGCATGAAAATACAAAGGAAACCAAAATGCCTTCTCCCTCCTTGAATCTCTCGACAAAAATCAATGGAAATTGTTAACAAAATCCTCCAATATTGCTGGTCGAATTTTTGGGAAAGAACAACAAGTTTAAATTTGCAAAGAACACATGAAATCGGGTTTCTAAAACCCATTTGCAAGTTTAAAAATGTTCACTTTTCATGCATAACAGAAAAATATGGTTTGTGAGAGCAAACAACAATTTTAAAATACTTGTAATAGGGAAATGAAACTCCCATTACAAGTTTTAAACAACTCTGCAAAAGACTAGTAAAGGGAAAATAAAATTCCTTTTGCAAGTCACAAAAACAACTTAAAAATAAAACTTGTAATAGGGAAATAAAATCCCTATTTCAACTTAAAGTGACTTTATAAAACCTGTAATGGAGGACAAAAACTCCTACCATAACTTAAAATTACTTAAGTGAAACTTTTTAAAAGAATTACAAGTTTTATTTTAACTTTATAATCTAAAGTTCATTTGTTATATGCCCCAAAAGTTCCTACAATGACTTAAAAGATAAAAAGCAACAAGGGGGAAATAAAAAGTAAGTTACAAGTTCTATTTTTCATAAAGTGCACTTGTAATTAACTAAAAATTTCCCTACAACACTAAAACAAAGGAAAACATTAAAACTTGCAACTTTAGGAAAATTCCCCACCTGCAGTCAGGGAGAAAAACCTGAAATTGAAGGAAAGATATAGCAAATGGACCCAAAATGCGATGAAATTTGAAACGTGGTTTAAGGATGGACTAAGGATTAGTGCAGTCTAGGGATAAGGCAAAATTTTGCCTCGAGAAGCATGCCACAGAGTAAAAGTTTTATTTTTTGACAATTTTTTTTATGTAATGGTCCATCATTTTAGAAAACAAAAATGAGGACAACAACTGGCTCTAACTAGGGAATTATTTCATTTATCCTTCAAGATTGTGAAAGAAGAGAAACTAGATCTCTAAGTGCCTTTCATTTATCCATTGGTCCACAGAGTGAATCAAAGCAAAAAACAAAAACAAAAACAAAAAGACTCAAAACAAAGAAAAAGGCACTAACGACAAGAAGAATTACATGACTGACGCAAGTCAACTACTGAAAACAAGATGCTAACTTGTGCAACTGCACTTATTGAAAATGAAAACCTACCTATCCTAAACTAGCCACAATGAAAACCTTTCAAATGAAACCATTCATTGGCTCAACAAAATAGTTGCCTTTCTTCAACAACTTATGGTACCTTGCATGATCATGAGAAACCACAACCAATTGAAGCAAAAACAATTGTACCAAAACTTGATGCAACACTCCTTGGAAAAGATGAACAAATTCACCTTCCTCTTGAAATGAATCATATGTACTGCTGCTCCAAAGTAGATTTTTGAAACTAGACTGCTCCTGCTTAGTTGAAAATGCATGTTTGGCATCTTCCTCAAGTGTAACTTCAAGCTCATGTACAAGTGAAACCTTTGGCTTTCCATTACCCTCCAACCAAGCAAGATTTCTGATTGGACATCCTCTTTATCGTACAAAGACTGAATATTTCTTACTAGATACAACTTGAACAAATGGTTTTTCAACCATGACCTTATGCTGGACGAAAAGATCTTCATGTGATTCAAATGAAAACATGATTGCATTGTATTCCTCAGTATGTCATTCACAAACTTCAGATTGGAGAGAATCATCAACAAGACTTGAACAAGACTCTTCTATAAAAATTTCTTGAGGACTTGAACAAATATCAAAACCCCCATCTTGGAAAATAGACTCTTGATTTTCATCTTTCTCAAGCTGCTCATGATCTTTTAACTTATGAGATACTAGTTTGACATCAAAGCTTGAACAAAAAAATTCCATCTCATCCCAAAATGTATCCTCTTCAATATCTTCTTTGCTCTTTTGAATAAGAGATGGAATTTATTTCATGACAACTCTCATCAAACTCTCCAATGTCCAAAATAGAATTGTCTTTATGTTCTAAAATTGTCTTTTCACATTGTATGACATGATTTTTCTCCTTCATCAACACCTTGCAAAGGTGGTCTTCAACCTCTTGTTGTACATTGTCCATGGCATCTGACATGGTGCATTCTTTTTGTTCATCAGCTTTTTGGAACTGCATAAACTAGATTTGAGAGTCGCTAGCTACGTCTGCTTCCTCTTCTTCTTGGAAGAGACCAACAAGATCACTTTGTTCAAATTCAGAATCCTCCACTGCTGTATTTGTTGGTGGTGCCTCAAGAGAAATCCCTTTTGGTGATGAAGGAATCTTATCTTGATATTCAGCTACATAACTAGGAGCAATATTTGGATATGGCCTCCTTGGAATGCCTTCTTCATAAGGGGAAGAGAATATACCTTGATCTATTTGCCTTTTGAGGGCTACCAACTCATTAGCCAACCTCTGCACCATGGGATCTGTTCTCTTGGTAGCCCATGATCCTAATGAAGAGATTTCTTTGGACCCATTTGATTCTATCTTTATATTACCAACAAGGATAAGATCATCTTCAATATCAACTGCTAAGGTTTGCACTACTGCAAGGTCTTCTCAACAAGAAACACACCTCAGGCACTTGAGCATTGATGAAGAAGCACTTCAAATTTGCAGCGATAGGTTGAGCAACAACTGAAATTATGGTACACAACTTATTGAATCTAGCCACAAAATCTCGCATGGGTTCATGTGACTCTTTTTTTCATTTGAGCCAACTAAGCTAACAACGCATGCACATCTTCTACAGGATTGAACCTCTCTTCAAACTTGTGTTTAAGTGTATCCCAAGATATAATCAAACCATCAAGAAGATTATAGAAACAATCAGCTACAATACTTTGGAGAGTCTCCACAAATAGCCTTACAGATACATCGTTGTGTTCAACACCATGAACACCACATGCAATGTAGAAAGCAACAATGTGTTCGACATGGTGTTGTTGTCCATCTCCAAATAACTTAGGAAATTTCTTCCTTGAACCATCAGTAAGTGTATGTAAAGGTGGAGTGAGATTCAATGGACCAAAAGCGTTCCCCGAAGGACCTTGAGCAACCGCCATCTTACATGTCCTTGGTGAAAGCTTGAGAAATTACAAAAACATGAATTACAATGAATAGGATACCGATATAATTCAAACAAAAGCATGAGGCTTTTGGATGCGTATTGTATCCCTAACAAAAAACCAAGAAAAATTATTCTAAAAACAACAAGACATAAGACTTCAAACGAAAGCATGAGGCTTTCGAATGCGTTCCTGTCCCTAGCAGAGACACCAAAATTTGTTGGTTGAAAATTTTGTACACTTAGAGAAATATACAAAATTTTGGCTTCAACCACAATGTGTGAGTAAAACTCTCCCAATTAAGGGAAGGCTCCCCCTATCTACAAGCTAAACTAATCTAATATGGGTGGGACAACAATATTTCTTCTTCTTTCAATAAAAACTATACCCTTTTCTCTTCACAAAAAAGTAATAGCAATTGGAAATAAATAACAACAAATACAGAAATGAGACTTTTGTGTAAGATCGACCAAATATTCTGGATTTGATCCCCAACAGAGTCGGCAAAAAGTGTTGGTTGAAAATTTTGTACACTTGGGGAAATATACAAAATTGTGGCTCCAACCACAGTGTGTGAGTAAAACTCAATGGAAGGCTCCCCCTATCTACAAACTAAACTAATCTAATATGGGTGGGACAACAGTCTTTCTTCTTCTTTCAAGAAAAACTATACTCTTTTCTCTTCACAAAAAAGTAATAGCAATTGGAAATAAATAATAGCAAATATAGAAATGAGACTTTTTTGTAAGAGTTTTGGAACATAAAGGGAATAGAAGTTTCCATGAAGGCACAAAGACCTCCATCACTTCCCTGGGACAGGAAAACAGAAAGAAAGCTCAAAGTCTTCAAGTATCTATTCCCCTATCAACCTTTTTAGATGATTTTCTGCTAGCTAAGCACAATATGTAGTAGCTCAAAGTCTAACTACATGATGCACTTCACCTTACATGCACAAGTCTTAAAAATAGAAGTAGCACAAAGTCTACAAGCTATCTTCCTACTTTATCTTTCCACACTAGTTTCATATACGATAAGAAGTTCAAAGTCTGTAAGACCAAACCTGAAAACCTGACATATAACTCTAAATACAATTAGCAGCTCAAAGTCTACAAGATTGAATTTAAATCCCTTTCATAATAGAACAAAACTCACAATCAACTCCAGAAAATGTTGTCACATAACAACTTGAATTGACACAAAGTCTCAACACAACTTGCCTCTTTTATTGAAAGCAATTTGATTTACATCTAAGATCAAAGTCTTAAGAGTGCACATACAAACTGGCAGAATTTTGTTGCATTACCAAAAGATAAAGATTACAATAGACCCCCTCAAGTATTTATAGGAGAGGAGTCACGAGAAAAAGGTGGGAGGATCCCAACTAACTTGAGAAATTCTCTCAACCACCAAGACTTATTCAATAACTAACTATGCCTTATTCCAACTACAGTGCTAATTGAAAACAACTTGTAGTTGCTTTACATGTAATTACAAAAGTGCAAGTAATGAGTTAACTTGAAATTACAATGTTATTCTTTTACATGAAACTTGTCAAAACAAAATTACAAATGCATAACTAAAACTATTCCGTGTGTCTAAAGACACGACTCTAACTGCATCATCCTTTGTCTGTGATGATCTTCATGTCACTTCAGGATGCTAGAACTTGAAGTATTCTAGATTGGTAAAGACATCTTGAACCAGAATGGGAACTTGCATCCTTATCTTCTTTCTTGGGGTAGTACTATCTTTTCAAGGGGCAAAGGGCTTCCTTCCTCTTTTCATGTCATGACCATCTTTGTCTTGAAAGCATTCTATGCTCTTAATCATAAATTATTGTTGTATCTCTTCTTTGTATCATCCTCCAATCTTGAAATCTGCTTGTAAAATAAGGCCCATGCCTTAATCTATTGATTTGGTAGGTCATGTGTGCAAACCATTCACTAACAAGGGAAGGGATAAATTGATGTAAAAATGGGCTCACAAGTGAATTTCAGGTTCTGGAAGCTGCATTACATGTGTGGGGACAACAAGAGAATTAACTTGCAATTGTGGAGAACAAACATACAACTTCATATGTGTAATTGGTAACTGTTACAAGTTTACACTTGTAATTGGACTTTTAAAACTCATTTTCAAGTGTTTTTTGAGTGCATTTTGGACCAATTTCGGGTTCTGGATGGTTGACTACAAGTGAATACTTTAAAAGGGAAAAATGAATGAAGGTGTGAAATGAGTGGATGAAATGGTGGGAATGGTATGTACGGATGATAGAAATGAATATGAGTGAAAATGAAAAGATTTTGGGAAGATCATGTTTATGAAAATGGGAAGAACTTTCAACATGTAATTCGGTTCCAAAAACCCGATTTTGAAAGGATAAATATTTTCTAATTTAGAAACTTGGAGTTTCACCAAAAGATGGTTAAGATTTTCCAACCAAAGGGGAAGATCAACTATTTTCATCTTACATGCAATCGGGTTTTTAAATCCCGATTGCAAGTGAAGAGGGAAAATCGGGAAAGACAACGCAATTCACAAATTGCCTTGCAAACTTGGAACAAAGGGAAAAATGTCTCACGAAACCGATTTTAGGCAAAACCAACAAATATAAAAATTTATAAATTGACCAAGGAAAACCAAACAAACAAGAAATAAAAACAAAAAAGAAAGGAAAGAAACATATCTTGATCAATCAAAATGACCTCCCAAGAATAAGAAACAATCCTTGAAAGGAGAGAAAATCTTTTAAATAGATATCAAACCACACTCCAAACCCTAGCAACATTTTTAGAAAATCACCATATGGATCAAAATGCTATTCAAAAGCATGAAGAATCGGTCAAGAAAGACATCCAACCTCCACGCCTAGGCAAGACAAGCCAAAATAATTTTGGAGGTAAGATTCGTGGCATTCAAGAAACATGTGTTTTGTTGTTTGAAGGCCATAAAACCAGCAATAACGTCTTCCAAATGGCATGAAATGAGTTGAAAGATGCATGAAAATAGCAACGAAACCAAAATGCCTTCTCCCTCCTTGAATCTCTCGACAAAAATCAATGGAAATTGTCAACAAAATCCTCCAATATTGCTGGTCGAGTTTTTGGGAAAGAACAACAAGTTTAAAATTGCAAAGAACACATGAAATCGGGTTTCTAAAACCCATTTGCAAGTTTAAAAATGTTCACTTTTCATGCATAAAAGAAAAATCGGGTTTGTGAGAGCAAACAACAAGTTTAGATTACTTGTAATAGGGAAATAAAACTCCCATTACAAGTTTTTAACAACTCAACAAAAGACTAGTAAAGGCAAAATAAAATTCCTTTTACAAGTCGCAAAAACAACTTAAAAAATAAAACTTGTAATAGGGAAATAAAACCCCTATTACAACTTAAAGTGACTTTATAAAACTTGTAATGGAGGACAAAAATCCCTACCATAACTTAAAATCACTTAAGTGAAACTTTTTACAAGAATTACAAGTTTTATTTTAATTTTATATTGTAAAGTTCACTTGTAATATGCCCAAAAAGTTCCTACAATGACTTAAAAGACAAAAAGCAACAAGGGGGAAATAAAAAGGAAGTTACAAGTTCTATTTTTCATAGCGTGCAATTATAATTAACTAAAAATTTCCTTACAACACTAAAACAAAGGAAAACATTAAAACTTGCAACTTAAGGAAAATTTCCCACTTGCCGTTAGGGAGAAAAAACCTGAAATTGAAGGAAAGACATAGCAAACGGACCCAGAATGCAATGAAATTTGAAATATGGTTTAAATATGGACTAAGGATTATTCCAGTCTAGGGACAAGGCAAAATTATGCCTCGAGAAGTGTGCCATAGAGTAATGGTCCATCAGTTTAGAAAACAAAAATGAGGACAACACTATAAATCTTGGATCTAAGATATTCTCTTCAATGTCTGTGGTGGTGATAGATGCATTGTAATTGTCATTGTTGTTCTCAATGTTGGTTTCATTATCATTGTCTGGCATTTTATTGAGACTATCAAATGGATTATTAAATTCATCTCCATCAAACTCATAGGTACTCATGTTGAGAAATCTTAGAGCTTCTTTGGCTTCTCTTCTAGACCTTTGAGAACGGGTTTCAACTATAAACTTGACCTTGTCTACAATGAAGATGGAAGATAAGACTATGGAAGATCAAGAAAGGATATGAGATGGAAGGAATCTAGGGTTGTCTTGCAATGTCCAAAAGTATAAGTCCAAGATATGTGGGGTCTAAAGTAAGGTATGGCTTCCAAAGAGATGATATATCTCTTGATGAGTTAAGTTGACCTTGACTAAAGAGGACCAAATGGGACCCTAATATGATAGATCTGATATAGGAACCACTTAGTGATATGTTGTAATAAGTTTGTAAGATAGGATGAGGACAATAAAGCAACCTTTTGATTCTAGTTTAGAAAATGTGTAATGAGGGATTGAAAATGAAGGCAAATGATGTAGAAATATAAGACCAAATAATCAAGTTCCCCAAGTCTAAGTAACTTCAATATCTTTGGAGCTTTGATTTTGAAAAATATGTTTCTTATAAATGGTATAGCTACCACAATCCATGAAAGACATCAATGAAATGATAATTTCCTCTATATCAATTCAAAACCATATGACATGTTCTCCAAGTAGCCTATTGGTTATTCTTTTCATGGTGTATATTGGATAATTTGGGCCTAGTTTTATTTATGCCACCAAGATCTTGTAGTTGAAGTCTAAATAATTGAGGGAAAAAGTCAAAACTTGAACCTTAATCCATAAAGTTGAAACATTATAAAAATGTAAAGTGATGTAAATGTGTTAGATAATTCCCATGGGATCATTACACAATAGAATTGGGTATGTGCAAGATCATGGTGTGCCAAAATAGGCCCTTAAGTGACAAAGAAATTTTAGAAAATCAGAGTTATGCAACTTGGCATGAAAATTTGAATTAGTTATGAAAATCATTTTAAAAATATGTAAGAAGAGAATCTATAGGAAATTGAATATAGTTTCTAAGCTACTAGTTGTTTTTTGGAAAAAAAAATCCTATTTGATGAAAATTTCAAATTTCAATGCAGTGGTACTAAAATTTTAGGAAAAAGATAAGAAGTAGGCGTATGTCTGACCACCCTAATCACAATCAAATCATAATATTTTTTTTTTTATATTTATAATATAAGTATTAGACTCATGTCTAGATGTGACACATATTTTTTTTATAATTTTTTATAAAGTAAATAATTATTTATGAATTTTTTACTATAACTTTTTAGAAATTCAGAAACTCCAACGTCTGACCACCTTAACTTGGTCAAAAGCTTATGAAATTCATTTTTTAATTTTTTCCCCCTATAGTAGACAAAGCATAGGATGTGATGCATGTTTCAGATTCAAAAAATGTTATACCGTTTGAAAGTTATGAGTGTTTTTCAATCAGTCTATCAATCAAGACTTTTGTCAGAATTCAATTAGAAAATAAAAAATAATTATTTATTGAAGTAGAAATAAGACAAGCCTTATATTGTTGGAAAACTGAGAACTTCCTTAAAAATCCTTTTTGTTTTAACAATTTTGGTTATAAAAAAAGTCGCCAACCACTAGTGTAAAGTCTAGAAAATCAAGGAATAATGAAAAACACATTTTTCCAGTTGACTTTCTAGGCTTGTCACTTCCAAGCCAAATCCCAAAGCAAATCCGAGCCAAAATTTGAAATTTGAAATTTGTACAACAGAAATCGGATATCCGATAGAATTAGATATCCGATTTTAATAAGTAAATTCAATAACTAAATTTGCACATAATTAATCTATTATTTATTAATTTATTAATATACAAAAGAGAGAGAGAGAGAGAGAGAGAGAGAGAGAGAGAGAGAGAGAGAGAGAGAGTAGGGAGAGGGAGAGAGAGAGAGAGGGGGAGGGAGAGAGAGAGAGATTGGGGGGAGAGAGAGATGGAGAGGGGAAAGGGAGAGAGAGATAGAGAGAGTAGAGAGATTAGGGGAGAGGGAGAGAGAGAGATTAGGGGGAGAGAGAGAGAGGGGGGAAATATAAAGATCTTAGGGGAGAGGGAGAGAGAGTGATTAGGAGAGAGAGAGAGAGAGAGAGAGAGAGAGAGAGAGAGAGAGAGAGAGAGAAGGAGGGAAGGGGTCCTATGGTGTCCTAAGGGGTCGTATTGTGTCTTATGACCCCTTAGGACACCATATGACCCCTTAAGACACCAAATTGTGTCTTTATGGGTCATATTGTGTCCTAAGGGGTCATATTGACACCATATGACCCCTTAGGACACAATATGACCCTTTACGACACTATACAATGCCGTTATGGGTCATATGACCCCTTATGACACCATATGGTATTGTTAGGGGTCATATGGTGTCCTAAGGGGTCATGAGATACCATATGAACCCTAAGGACAACATATGACACCTTTTGACACCATATTGGGTCGTTATGGGTCCTATGGTGTCCTAAGGGGTCATATTGTGTCCTATGACCCTTTAGGACACTATATGACCCCTTACGACACCAAATTATGTTGTTATGGGTCATATTGTGTCATATGACCCCTTAAGACACCATATGATCCCTTAGAACACAATATGACCCTTCACAACACTATACAGTATCGTTATGGGTCATATTGTGTCCTACAGAGTCATATTGGGTCCTATGTCCCCTTAAGACAACATATAACCCCTTACGACACCAAATTGCATCGTTATGGGTCATATTGTGTCCTAAGGGGTCATATTGTGTCATATGACCCCTTAAGACACCATATGACCCTTTAGGACACAATATGACCCCTTATGACACCATATTGGGTCGTTATGGGTTCTACGGGGTCATATGACCCATCTCCCCTAATCTCTCTCTTCCCCTCTCCCCTAATCTCTCCCTCTCTCCCTCCCTCTCTCTCTCTCTAATCTCTCTCTACCCTTCCCCTAATCTCCCTCTCTCTAAAATATGAGTACTCAAATCAGATATCTGATATAATCAGATATCCGATTTCTTCCACTACCATTAATGTGGCAATAGTTAAAAAAAAAGGCGGCAACGAGAATTATTTTTGGGACCCCAAATTTATGCATTAAAATTGGATATCCGATTATATCGAATATTTGATTTTTGTAAATAAAAAAGAGCCTTGTGGGACATTTTGTGGATTCCAATGGTCCATATTCTTCACATTTTGGTTTTTGTCGACAATCATGGGTTTTCAGATAGGTTGAGACAAATTTGTGCTTTTGAGAGATTCTTAAAGTCAAATCTTACATTGTCAATCATTTAGGAGCATCTTTGTGGAGGTAAATGGGGAGTAGTAGTCGTCGGAAGTCTAAACGCAAAATAAAACTTTCAAATGACCAAATTGAAGTGTATAGAGAAAGAGATAGAGAAGGTCATAGGAGGAGAAGACAAGGTATGTTAAATATTGCTAATGTTACTTCAAGTGAAGAGGAAACTGAATTTGAAAATGTTGAACAAGTTATTGAAAATGAAAATGTAGATTTTGAAAGTGAAAATGTTGAACATGTTGAAAATGTTGAAAGTACTAATGAAAATGCTCAACATGATGTGAGAATGGAAAGTGAAAATTTGGGAGTTGACAATAAAGGTGTCCATAATTTTGGTGTAAATATGATTTTTTTTGACATTGGAGGTGAAAATGTAGAAAATTTTGACATAGGAGGCAAACATGTGGAAAATTTTGACATTGGACGTAAAAATGTGAAAAAATTTGACATTGAAGGTGGAATTGCTCAACCAAGTGAACAATATGTAACACCTAATTACTTTAGAAATGAAGACCCTTTCATGGATGAAAGACAAATTCCAAATCCAAGACCTTCAAGAACCCCAAAATGGTTACTTGAAATTGATGAGAACATTATTGCGAATCTTGAAGGCAAGAGGTCAACAAGAGCTGTTTGATTGTGGGCTACACAACTTTTCGACCAAAATTTTAGCAATAAGACATTGACTAAGCAATGCCAACTTTTTGTTCAATTGCTAAAGATGATAAAGATGAGACCATTGCTATAAAAAATGAAGATTCGTATGAACAAGAAGATGGAGATAAATTCTATTATTGCCAAAAATATATTTGATGCTCTCAATTCTATTGGAAAGAATACCAAGGAAAGAGATAAGAGAGCCGCTTGAAGAGTGATTACAAACTCCTTAGTAAGCCATCAATTGAGGAAGGCTCATCAAATGAGACAAACTTGTGTTGATTTGAACATAAACCGTAAAAATTTGGATAGAGCACTTGCATGAAGACAAAGATCGAGTAGGGGGGGGGGGGGGAATAGGAGCATGCATAGGGTAAGAATGCCTAATTGGACATATCAGAACTGATGGTTTATGATCATGATGAGAAAAACAAGAAATTGACCACACGACAACATTTGATTGAATGAGACTAACGATTTTTTTGCCAATTGGAAAATGTCGCCCTAATAAAACCATAGGGAATCTTGAAAAACCGAGATGAATCATTTCGACACATGAATCCCCCATTGACAACTTTTTACAACTTTTGAGCAATCTTGAGCAATTTTGCTAACATAACAAATTTTGGTCTAGACGACCTTATTACATTAAAAATGATTATATTTCACCTTATTTACATTGAGAATCCATCAAAACACTTGTCTTCCAAATTTGACCTCGTGGAGGCCTGATGAGCAAGGAGGTCATTAAATTTGGTGAAGTTGCCAAAGGCAACCGAATTTAACACTTACAATTTAGATGAAATGAATTATATATAATTTGAAGATTATACAAACAACACTTACGATGAAATGAAGTGAATTGTATTGTTCATTAAATAACCATTATTAACCATTTTTAATTATTCGATTGAATATTAAAGTTTAAAATGATAACACCATTCACACATGAGCAACAATTTATATGATCAAATATCAACTTCTGTATATATGAAAATGTCAAATGATTACAAGTGTATGTCCATACACAAATATGGTATAAACTGTTAGGATTCCCATAGATACTAGGAGGGGGGGGGGGGGTGAATTAGTATCTAACTGGTTATAAGATTTTCTTAACTTAAAACATGTAGAACATATTAATACTGTATACCAGTAAACAAGAAATAATGCAATAAACAGAGATAACAACAACCACATGAAAAACACACCATAACACAATAGTTTAACGAGGAAACTTGGTGTGGGAAAAACCTTGGTGGGATTGGTGACCCACACTATTCACTTACTGTCCAATAAGAGAATATTACTGCTACAAGAGGGGCTTGCACATGTAGGAAGGCCAAGTGCCTAGAGCTCACTGCTCAATTACAAAATGGATTATATAAATCCAATGTCTTGTACTGCTTCAAAATAGCATCTACTATGCCAGATCTAGTACTGGTTTATAGCTCTGCTTCATACATAAACCCTTAACCTATAATTCGCATAATAGGTCTGCCTTATTTCACCTATCTATTTCCTTTCTTCTATTACAAAATGTTCTACAATGATCTCTTATATATATGAGCCATTTTACAACTTGCCAAGTCGGCTTACAATGATTTTACAATAATTAACAAAATATATTACAAACAAAATTCCTGTCGGCTTCTGTGCCAGTATGCTTCCTTTTATTGCCGGTGCTGGTGTTCTGTGTGCCGGTGTAAAGTCTGATCTTGCTAGTGCTGGTAAATTGTCTTGACGGTGTCATAGGATTGTAAGGTTGCCATTAATGACAAAACCTTCAATCACCTGCAATGTCTCATTAGAGTGTGCATTTGCCAACAATCTCCCCCTTTGGCATTGATGGCAACACTCATGAGAAAAATCCAAAAACTATCATCCAAAAAGAATCTGCTGGTATTGTCTTACCAAAAATGTGTACCAAAAGAATGTGTACTCCCCCTGAGTTGATGAGTCATTTTACTGATTATTTTTCTCATTCCACTACTCCCCCTTTGGCATCAATGACAAAGGTTGTCAAAGTGTCAATGAGTGTGGTTTCCTGCTTCATCCTTGTAACCGGTTGGTTACAATCTAAAAAATATCTACCAAAACCAGATTCAAGCTCTCAATGAACTTTTTGCTATCTTTTATTGCAGCCTCTGTCCTCTGAACTGTACCGGTAAGGTGTTGCATTTGCTCTGTTGGTGTTTTATGTCCTTGAATCAAGGCATCAGATATTTCTTTCCTTAAGGAGGCGAGATAGTCCAATTTTGGACTAAGTCTCCATTTAAGATCTTTAGCCTTTCCTTTTATTATTTCTTTGTCTCTTTCCAACTTTAGTAGTTCTTCCTCAAAACCTGTTATTTTCTGCTAAAAAAATGATAATGAATCAGATGAATTAATGAAATTGTCAGCTAGTTGATTTATTTCTTCCCATATCTTGCTAATTTTCTTGTCTATTTCAACTGTCAAAAATTTAGTTTTACATGTATCCCTGTACAACGTTTTGAATTCCTTCAATGTGCTACATAGTTCTGGTAGAAGTGTGTCAAATTGCCTTGTACACTTCTTTATTTATTCCTCAAAGAATTTGTGTTTTTCTTTCTCTAATCTCTCCTTGAATGCTTCCTCTTTTATTTGTTCAACTATCATAGTGTTTTCAGTAATATACTTAGACAAAGTGTCAAGTTGACTCAAAGAATCTTTATTATCTACATTACATTTTGGTGCTAGCATTTTCAAAATTGGAATGGTGTCATCTATTGCCTTGTAAGCTTGTGAGCTACAATCTGTTATCTTCTTTATGGAACAGAAAAGAACTTCTGTTACATTAGTTGGTTTGAGTTCTGCATTTGAAGAGCCAACACTTTGTATTCCACCAATGGGAGCAATATCCTTGCTTGTGGTGACCTCTGGTAGGTCAGTTTGTGTTTCCATTTCTTTAAGCAAAGGTTTGTCTTGCTCAGCTATTGCCGGTGGCACTAACTCTGTGTGAACTTGTTGCAGTGATGGAGCCTGCTACTCTGCTTGTTGCTCTATGTTATCATCTGCCGATTTACCTTCTGTACCATCAGTTATCGGTTGCTCATTAGCCATATCTGTCTTCTCAGTTGTATCCTTATCTATCACAATATTGACTTTTTGTGTGTCAATGTCCACTGTATATAATACCTCAGAATTAGGATTTGTGTCCTCTTGTGGTATGTCCATGCTCTCACTATCCGGTTGATTATCAGTAGTCACTACCGGTGGAGTATTTAGAGGTGGTGGGGATAAGTTATTTTTTATTTTTATGCTAGGTGGTCCACCAACCTTGCCTTTTCCCTTATCCTTATCCTTCTAATATACTTTGATGGGTTTGGGTTTTTTATATTCTTCCCACTTTGCCTTCTCTACAAGGAATATGTCCCATGCATTGGCAGTTTCCTCTGCTACCTCATTCACTCTACCAACCATAAGTGCTACATGCCGGTGTGCAGTTGAAAATACTGACTGGTTAGCCTCAGAGATCAGATCATCTATCTCTTTTGGTGAGTTGACTGGATAAACAACAAGTAGTTTTTCAATTTTCATTTTCTTATCAAGCTCTACAACAACTTGCCTTCTAGCTTCAAGTCTTTTAAACAGTTCTGCTGGTAATTCATCTACAACTTGCATTAGAAATTTCTTGTAAATGTCCAAGTGTAGAATTACACTGTTTTCAACTTTCTCCTTGTCATCAACTGATAATGAATCATATAATTTATTGATGTTTTTCAGCTGTCCATCCTCTGTTATTTCATCTAGTAGTTTGTCAATTGGACCGATGTTTTGTTGAGTCTTCTTCTTGGGTGTTAACTTCTTCTTCTTTGGAGTTATCTTCTTAGACGGGGGCCTCACTGCCTATTGTTTCTGTCTCGTTCTTCTAGGAGAAGGTGTAGATATTGGTGAAGGTTCTCTTTTCCTCACAACTCTTTTAAATGCAGCTGGCATATCACTTTCCGAAGAAGTTGCTACCGGCGAAAGGTGAGTTTCTAGCTGTAGTGTTTCTAACTCATCTTCGGTACCGGTTTGTTTAAGTACATCTTCTTTGATAGCCTTTGCTTGCCTAGATCCTCTTCTTACTGTTGCTTCTACCTTCTTTACCCTTTTCTTAGATTGAATTTGATTCTCAATAGTCTCAGCACTACCAAATACCTCTTCTTTAGGTTCCTTGGGTGCTTCCAGAAGGGCTTTTGCATATGTTTCAATTATGTGGTCATTAGTTTCATAACCCATTTCAGTAACCCAACTGGTTCTTGGGATAACTGCCTCCATCCAAATCTCATCCTTCTTAATAACAAAGCATATTTCATCCTTATACTTATTTACAATTGCTTGTGAAAGTCTGACTCTAGTATTCATCCGGGTCTTCAATGCTTGAAAGTACTCATTTATATTCTTTTCTATGTTTTCACCCATGTTATTTATTAAATTAGACAATTGTTTGCCTACCGGTATATCAAAACCAAGATTCTTATTATCGATATCGGGCACCTGTTTTGTTATGTGCAGCATTAAACAGACAAGTAGGTTTCCAAATCTAAATGTCCCCTTTTTGTCTTTCTTAATTTTTCCAAGATTATCAATAAGCTCATCTTTCAACCATTCACACACATCTATTTTTGCATTATCTTTAATCATATCATAAATACTCTTTATGCATAGGCTAGAGACTGAGTTTAACCTATTTGCATGTGTGGTTTTGTAGCCTAAAATCATGCTAATGAATCTGACATTGATGTCGGTTACATAATTCACTCTTAAAGATCTCTTGTCAGATGTTGCACCTGTTAGGTTAATCACTAGGTCATTTGAGACCTTCTTTGTCTTATCAGGCCTGTTACCGGTGGAAGGTAACCCTGTCACAACCTTTACTGCCTCTTTAGTAATTTTGTGAATTGAGTCCAACCAAAAGAATTCACCATGAACCCTACTTAAAACTATCCTTATAACATCCTTAGGAAAATCTGGAATACTAAGAATTTCAGTGAATCCTAGGGTTTCAACTATTTTGTGTTCAGGTTTCACATTACCGAAATCATCACAAATTATAGTCTTATACATGCTCTTGATTTTCTCATCACCTAATTCTTCTATGTGACAATGAATGTACATTCTAGGGTCTTCTGCAAAAACTACTCCTTTGGCGATTTGAGAAAATGCACCAACATTATCATCCTTCTTAGCAATTTCGAGAACTAATTGGAATACGGGTCTAGGGTGTTTAATCACTTCGACTACAGTAGGGTTTTCTATGAAGTTGGGAACAGATGAAGAAGCCATGATTATAAATACCTTTATCTGCCTTAGGAATGATTGCTTGCTGAATTGCTTTGCTTCTTTGCTTGAAATGCCTTTGCTCTGGAAGTTTCGCGCTCTTCGAATGTTTGAATGCTCGGTGAAATGAAATTGGAGCCAAAACATTGATTTATAATGTTATTTTTGCCAACCACCACATTTAATTCTTGTCGGTTAAGTAATGACTTAACTTATCTGCCGGTATAGAAGTAATTTCAACTTCTCACCATCAACCGAGGGAATAATAGCATGTTTCACATTTGATTGCTAAACCCCCAAGGAAATTTTCTTTAGTTAGATGAAGACTCTCCTGCCGGTGGAGTGTTACTCTATTCTACTGGTGGAGGAGTATTCCTATCAACATTTAGTTCTGATTTCCTGATCCATTGTTTTGAGAATTCCTGCTTTACTTCTTCAACCTTTTCTTTACCTTTCAAACTAGGACCTTTTTTATTTACCGGTGAGGACTTGCTTCTACAAAATTTAGCAATATTTACAATTTTGTTACAAGCATAACGAGTCACATTATTTTTCTGAATAGCTTTTCCATATCCTATGCCAGTTTGTGTTCTGCATTGATTAGATAAGTGTCCAAATCTTCCACAAACATAACATCTCACATTCATTCTACAATTTTCAGAATTATGACCAGCTTTGTTGCATTTTGAACATTGACCAGTGGGTGTATTGGTATTCTGATAATTTCTAGATCTACATTGATTTTCTCTATGACCATACTTGTTACAATTAAAGCATTTGCCATTAAATTTATAAGCAGTAGGTTGTCTTACTGGTTTGCCATGATCCTGTGTGTTTGCAGTACTGGAGCTTTCACCAGCTTCAAAGCCAAGACCATTAGTGTCACCATTAGGTTTCTAATTCTTCAACAAGTCACCAAGTTCTTCTGAGCTTTTCTTGAATTTTTCTTTATGTTGATTTGTGGCAGCCAGTTCTCCTTCCAAGATACCTTTTTCTCTCATGAGTTCATTTGAGTCATTTTGTGCATGCATCAGATTTGTCTTCAACATATCATTTTCATAGCTAAGTCTTGTGTTTTCATGTGCAACTTCATTCAGTCTTCTAGTCAAGTCTTCTTCATTCTTCTTTCTATCTTCAATTTCTTTACAAAATCTCATAGTCATATCCTGCATCTCATTCTTTGTTGTCATGTTTTCTTGTTTTAGCTTATTCATCAGATCACTAAGAGTTTCCTTTTCATCATTCTCATTTTGCATCTTTTCACAAAGTTCTCTTCTCTTGTTTCTTGTAATGGTAAGATTTTCTTGAAGTACTTGAATAATATCCTGTGCAACTTTTAGATCATCTTCAAGTTTGATATTTTTCAATTTTTCTGCATCATAGTCTGAGAGAACTGCTCCTAATTGCTTCATCAAGTTTTCCATCTCTATTGGTGTCAAGATCTTCCTCAAGCTATTAGGCTTCTAAAAATAGAGGACCAAGCTCTGATACCAATTGTTAGGATTCCCATAGATACTGAGAGGGGGGGGGGGGTGAATCAGTATCTAGCCGGTTATAAGATTTTCTTAACTTAAAACATGTAGAACATATTAATACTGTATACCAGTAAACAAGAAATAATGCAATAAATAGAGATAACAACAACCACATGAAAAAAACACCATAACACAGTAGTTTAACAAGGAAATCCGGTGTGGGAAAAACCTCGGTGGGATTTGTGACCCATAATATTCACTTACTGGCCAATAAGAGAATATTACTGCTACAAGAGGGGGGCCTGCACATGCAGGAAGGCCAAGTGCCTAGAGCTCACTGCTCAATTACAAGATGGGAAGTCTCACTGACTTACAAAATGGATTATATAAATCCAATGTCTTGTACTACTTCAAAATAGCATCTACTATGCCAGAGCCAGTACCGGTTTATAGCTCTGCTTCATACATAAACCCTTAACCTATAATTCGCATTATAGGTTTGCCTTATTTCACCTATCTATTTCCTTTCTTCTATTACAAAATGTTCTACAATGATCTCTTATATATATGAGTCATTTTACAACTTTCCAAGTCGGCTTACAATGATTTTACAATAATTAACAAAATATATTACAAACAAAATTCCTGTCAGCTTCTGTGCTGGTATGCTTCCTTTTACTGCTGGTGCCTGTGGTCTGTGTGCTGGTGTAAAGTATGATCTTGCTAGTGCTGATAAATTGTCTTGCCGGTGTCATAGGATTGTAAGGTTGCCATCAATGACAAAACCTTCAATCACCTACAATGTCTCATTGGAGTGTGCATTTGCCAACAGTATTCCGCCAGTGGGAGCAATATCCTTGCTTGTGGTGAACTCTGGTAGGTCAGTTTGTGTTTCCATTTCTTTAAGCAAAGGTTTGTCTTGCTCAGCTATTGCCGGTGGCACTGACTCTGTGTGAACCTATTGCGGTGATGGATCCTGTTGCTCTGCTTGTTGCTCTGTGTACCGGGAAACAAGAAATAATGCAATAAACAGAGATAACAACAACCACATGAAAAACACACCATAACACAGTAGTTTAATGAGGAAACCCGATGTGGGAAAAACCTCGGTGGGATTTGTGACCCACAATATTCACTTACTAACCAATAAGAGAATATTACTACTACAAGAGGGGCCCGCACATGCAGGAAGGCCAAGTGCCTAGAGCTCACTACTCAATTACAAAATGGGAAGTCTCACTGACTTACAAAATGGATTATATAAATCCAATGTCTTGTACTACTTCAAAATAGCATCTACTATGCCAGATCTAGTACTGATTTATAGCTCTGCTTCATACATAAACCCTTAACCTATATTTCTTATAATAGGTCTCCCTTATTTCGCCTATTTATTTTCTTCCTATCTATTACAAAATGTTCTACAATGATCTCTTATATATACGAGTTTACAACTTTCCAAGTCGGCTTACAATGATTTTACAATAATTAACAAAATATATTACAAACAAAATTCATGTTGGCTTCTATGCCGGTATGCTTCCTTTTACTGCCGGTGCCGGTGGTCTTTGTGCCGGTGTAAAGTCTGATCTTGCTAGTGCCAATAAATTGTCTTGCCGATGTCATAGGATTGTAAGGTTGCCATCAATGACAAAACCTTCAATCACCTACAATGTCTCATTGGAGTGTGTATTTGCCAACAATCTCCCCCTTTGGCATTGATGGCAACACTCATGAGAAAAATCCAAAAACTGTCATCCAAAAAGAATCTGCTAGTATTGTCGTACCAAAAATGTGTACCAAAAGAATGTGTACTCCCCTTGAGTTGATGAGTCATTTTACTGATTACTTTTCTCATTCCACTACTCCCCCTTTGGCATCAATGACAAAGGTTGTCAAAGTGGCAATAGATGACACCATTCCAATTTTGAAAATGATAGCACCAAAATGTAATGTAGATAATAAAGATTCTTTGAGTCAACTTGACACTTTGTCTAAGTATATTACTGAAAACACTGTGACAATTGAACAAATAAAAGAGGAAGCATTCAAGGAGAGATTAGAGAAGGAAAAACACAAATTCTTTGAGGAAGAAATAAAGAAGTGTACAAGGCAATTTGACACACTTCTACCAGAACTATGTAGCACATTGAAGGAATTCAAAACTTTGTACAGGGATACATGTAAAACTAACTTTTTCATAGTTGATATAGACAAGAAAATTATCAAGATACATGAAGAAATAAATCAACTAGCTGACAATTTCATTAATTCATCTAATTCATTATCAGTTTTTGAGCAGAAAATAACAGGTTTTGAGGAAGAACTACTAAAGTTGGAAAGAGACAAAGAAAGAATAAAAGGAAAGGCTAAAGATCTTAAATGGAGACTTAGTCCAAAATTGGACTATCTCGCCTCCTTAAGGAAAGAAATATCTAATGCCTTGATTCAAGGACAGAAAACATCGGCAGAGCAAATGCAACACCTCACCGGTACAGTTCAGAGGACAGAGGCCGCAATAAAAGACAGCAAAAATATCATTGAGAGCTTGAATCTGGTATGTCCATACACAAATATGGTATAAACGCCAACTCAAATAAAATGTATGTCTATATACGTGAATGTCTTTTCATATACAAAATATACATGCCAACTAGACATGTAAGAATCCCAAAACTATCTATAACATCCTAAGCTACTGATGGATCATCAAAATTGATACTCTTCACCGCACTACTCGGCTCTGAAGGATCTTGCATAAGAAAAAATAAATCACAATTAAGATTAGTTATTTTATATAACTCACATTCGAAAATTTAACATAAAAATGAACTATAATTCAACTATTCTTGTTTACCTCATCTCCATGTTTTCTCTTCAGATTTGGAGGCCTCTTGATGTATGTCTTCGATAGAGGAGGTATGTTTTCAATATTTTCATACACAACCTACATATGTTCACAAACATGACATTGATACAAGTTAGCATATAATTGTCACTGATAATAACGAATCTATGTCTAGATATGTATAATCATTATAAGTTATTTAAACTATTCATTCAATCATATTTGCATTCAATTACCTTTCCCTTATCTCCAGCTGCACTACCAGATCCCAAATTGCATAGCCCCTCACTTGTGCTACTTGTGGCCTACAAGAGTAAAATAAGATATACATGCAAGTTACTACATAATCTAATTAATGCCAATATAAATGATGAGCATGTATGTACAATAAAATACAAATGACTAGGTGCAATAATATATGTACCGTAAAGCTATCAAGGCCAAATGAAATGGCCATCGAGGTGCCCTCCTAGATCTGTGTCAACTCCTCCTCTATCATCAACTGTTAAATAGAACATGTAAATAAACATTTGTACTTAATATTAACTAGATTATAAATATTCATTTATAATGTAGAATAAATTGTGAAAATACAAATCTTACCTCTACATAATCAACGTATGATGAAGATGCCTCCTCGCCTCTAGCATGCGAGGACTCTCTAGGGTATCCTCCAGTCCCTGTCATAACATCTGGTGCATCGTGCATCTCATGCACCTCATAATCTACAGTGTGCACATGAGGATCAACAAGCTATCCAATTGAACCCAAGCATAGGTGTCCACACATGACACAACAATGGGGCACACAAATGTGTGGAGCCAAGGAGGACGTGGCAGTGCCATCGGATGCACTGCTACCATCAAAAGAAGACTGAGCTACTGCCCGAGCCTAAGAAACCAAAAGGCTACTCAAAGAGTGAGTAGTCGATATGGTCCGTGACACCGCCTCATAGATGGTATCTAGATTATGCACTAGAGATGGGAAATCAACAGGAGGAGGGGGGACATATGGGCTCTGGACTACTCTGACTTCCCTGGAGGTCTATTTTGGGGCATACCTAAACCCACACCCTGGAAAGGTTGGATGTCAAAGTAGTTCACATGTTTTCCTAAAACAAACTCAGCATACACTTTTTTGATGAAATAGAAGGGGACATCAAGATTGTTGTTGGGTGGTTTATCGAAAACCATCCACCAATGATCCCAAAAGTTTTTCACAATATCATCATGTGAACCATTTAATAGAAAGTTTTATTTTTTGGGGGTCTACGGGTTGACCAGTGTGGGGATTCACAAACAATGCAACGTTATCGGCTTTGGATATCTCGAGATCCTTGATCTCCTTATAGGACAAGCCATCTGCATATTGTTCCCTTATAGAATCTCACCACAAAAGAGAGACATTGTGCTCCTTGGTGAAAATTTCTATACTCTTTATGATGGATAGGAGGGGATCAAATATTGGGTTTAGGCGAGGGATCCTACGATAGACATCTACAATCCCCCTCAATTGGTTCAAATTTTATGCAATTAAATCCTGAATTGAGGGGGGGTTTGGCAAATGAGGGTTTTGTGTAGGAGGGTTTGGTTGTTGCGGTTGTGGTTGATCAATGTTTTCACTGTTATCCCCCATTTTTAACCTAATTGAATGTAAACAATTGAATTTAGTTAACAAATTTGAACAATTTTGAATTTGATTTTAAAAAACCCAGTTTTCATGAAAAAAACATATTTTGAATGAAAAAACAAATAAACATTAAAAAAATGCAAAAATTTGAATGAAAATGATGAAAAACAATAAAAATCCTGCCTTTTATTGGTTTTTTTTGCAAATTTGGGTCACAAAATCGTATATCGAATTTGCTTCAATTCACACAGCCCGTGGGTAAAAAATAACCCATGGGCTATCATAGTCCTCTTTTATTGTCTCAGAGAAATCAGATATCTGATTTTTATAGTTAAATTATTTTAAAATAACAATATATTATATAATGTATTATTATATTATATAATATAATATAATAATATATTATATATTAAATATATTATATAATATAATAATATATTATATAATACGTATTATATAATATATAATATATTATTATATTATATATTATATATTATGTAATATATAATATATTATTATTATGTAATATGTAATATATTATATAATATATCATTTATTTTTTAATTTAAAATTACCTATAAAAATTGGATATCTGATTTGCCTAGGTGTTTACCATGCCAAGGTGTACTAACACCCAGGCCAAGCAAAAAGTCAACACGGATTTTCGTATTTTTAGGCGAGTGGAAAAGGCTATTTTTTTCACATTGCCACTTTTTGGCCCCCCATGATCCTGCACTAACCCAATTTAGGGACCCCAAGTCCAAGCAACATGAATGAATTGAATTATTTGATACAATATAAGATTCTATTTGTATTTATGATATGGCTACCAAATACATAAGATGAATGAGAGAATAATGAATTTCTTTTATGTAATTTTAGAGCTATTTAAGTTCTTCTCCAAGCAACATAGCATTATTTACTCCACTTTGGAAACTGCACCTATATTACACTCATCTTACTGAGATGCTTGAATTTTCTTACTTTAATTATACATAGAGCAATTTAAACCAAACGAATTGAGGGTCGAAAGTTATATACTATAACAACTTTACTACATGACATGGTTGTGATGAATTATATGTAGTCTTAAATGGATATGGTAGAGAAGAGTCATCACTTGCTTGGAGGTGGTTGTTAAAATTTGAAAGTACTCATTCCTCTTCCTACATGTCTTACTACTAGTAGCATAAACATTTCCATTGCAACGCCTCTATAGAACTATGGCCTAACTAATCCTAGTTCTAGTAATAAAATATATCCTCCATCTCCACCTAACTTGCATAATTAGATAATACTTGTTAGCAAAATAAAAGTATTAATGAGTTCACCATTCAATGCTCATTTTTATTGTGCTAGCTTTCCTTTAGGTCTATTGTTCAACTTTCTTTTTTCCACCATCAATGTGACCAATATAGTCCATATCACCAATTATGTTACACCCACTTTACCAAACCAAGTTTAAAATAATTATTTTGTTTGCTTATTGGAAGAGCTTACTATTGTACTCTCATTTGAGATTTGTACCTCGTTATCATCAAAATCCTTGATCTTCAACATTGAGAATGATGTTCTACAAGGGTTTCTTCTAAAAAAATAGGTTGTTTGGATCAAATAATCAAGAAGATCCTTCCTCCATCCAATCCCAACAAAAATAGAAGTAATTGGAGCAACATTGAATGTATGATAT
>NW_026729834.1:0-35000 GCF_030272615.1 Cryptomeria japonica | reverse complement strand
ATTGTTGGAATGGAAGTGTGGAGAGAAATTGTTTTGGGATAAAATAAAATCCAAGCTGCATCTCTTTGATCCTTTGGCAAGGAAGAAAAGGGACTATAACAATATCTGGTTCACTTGGTGCAACGCTCAACAAGGTTAAAAATAATCTACTCTAGATTAGATCGGTTCTATGCTAAATCATCTGCTTGTTCCTCTAATTGAGATCCAGATGGGAGCACCATTAGAGTAATTCCTTTTACTCTTTCTGATGAGTAGCCCTACTTTGACCTGCAATTCTATTAATTCTCCCTTGTCTCGTCACAACCTGAGGCCTAATTTTTTCAATCTCAACATCAAGCTCCTGCAGAACCAAGAGCTTGGGGATGCTCTATTTATCATCAGGCAACTTAATAAATGGAACCTTTAGAGTGCTTTGGCTATTGAGAGATGGAACCAAAATGTTGATAGTTGGAAAACCCTTTGTCAAACTCTAGACACTAAATTTTCCAAAGATGGTAGGAAAGCTAAAAGACAACTCACAGATCAACTGCTTATCTAGGAGGCTCTAGTTGAGGATGTTCCTCATAATGTTGATCTCTCCCTTGCAATCTCCCATACCCATGATAAGCTCAAAAATTTCAAGCATAAGAAAGTTCAAGGTGCCAAGGTCTGAACTAGGATCATCTGGTTGCAATTTGGTGATAAGAGGCTCCCAATTATTTTTCAACATGCTTAGACACAAGGTGTTCAAGGAGAGAATAGAAATAATTTGGGATGAAGATAAGGAGCTAACTGAGACAAAAGATATCAATAAGGCCTTTCTCTTGTATTATGAGAAACTCTTCACCTCAGAATGTGACTCCTCACTCAATAGAGATGCCCTTGAAAAGTGTAGAGCTCTTATTCCTAGGAAAATATCTAATGATGATATTGTTGTACTTAGTAAACAATTCACCCTTGAGGATATTAAAAGAGAAATTAATAGCATAAACAATGAAAAAGTCCCCAATTCGGATGGGCTTCCTGTTGAATTCTATAAGTTCAACATTGAGTGGATTGCAGAGGATTTAGTCCAATTATATAATGAAGCCATTAACTCTGGTACTTTGGGTTTTGAGATCAAAAAAGGAGTTATGAAATTAATACCTAAAGATGAGGATAAATCCCTCATCATAAACTGGAGACCGATTACTCTACTCAATTTATCATACAAGATTCTTGCTAAGATGTTAGCCCTTAGACTGGAAAGTCTCCTCCCACTTATTGTCAGTAACACTCAAACATGATTCATCAAAGGTAGGTATATTATTGAAAATATGATTACCAGTTGGGAGGCCATGTATTGGGCCCAAGATATCAAACAACATGTTGCTATGTTCTTAATTGACTTTGAAAAAGCATTGACAGGGTGGAGTGGGGTTTTCTAATTATGATGTTGGAAGTGTTTGGCTTTCCTAAAGACTTATGCCGCATAGTATCTGTCTTGCTTAGGGATGCTTCGACGCAAGTGGAAATTAATGGGTCATGTTCACAAGCTATATCCTTTAGTAGATCCATCAGGAAAAATTGTCCCATAGCCCTGACCCTCTTTGTGATTGCCTCTAATGCCATATTCTATTTATTAAGGGACTCTTCTCTCTCCCCCAGGGTGAAAGGCATTACTCTATCAAACAACATGGACTTGGTGAATGTACAGTTTGAAGATGATACATCTTTCTTCCTTGAGCTAGAAGAGAAGAACTTTGCTTCTCTTCTCCACAAACTGAAATTTTTTTGTGATGCATCTAGGGCCAAGATCTCTACCCCTAAGTCTACACTATTGGGTTGGAATAATTCCCCCCCCTTGGCTCTCCAAATTTGAATTTCAGTGGGGTGGTCCCTCCAAACAGGTTAGATATTTGGGGATTTTCTTTACTATTAACCCCTGCCTTAGAGAGATGTGGATTTGGATTAGGAATAAAATTGAAGGAAAACTAAATAAATGAAACAATTTCTACCTTTCCTTGGTAGGTAGATTTCAAGTATGTCAAAAAATTCTTTCCTCTTATAGCTTGTATTACTCCTCTATGTGGATGTTTAGCAATTATTAGGTTAATGAGATTCAGAATACCATTAGAAGCTTTCTCTAGTCAAATGGTAAATGCAACAAAAATGGCATTCAGTCAGATGGGAGTGGTGTTGTCTTGGAAAGAATATGGGTAGTCTTGGGTTGAAGGATTTGAAGCTTTAGGGTATTGCACTTGCTACTAAATGAAATTTTTAGGCTCTAGAAGGTGAAGAGCCTTGGAAGATTCTAGTTAGAAACAACATCAAGCTCTTTGTTCCCAAGAAGGCTAAATCTTGGAAATTTCTCCCCTTTGTTGACATGGTTGTTGGGAGATTTCCTATCTCCCCTTTTGGGTCCTTTGTCTTTAAGTCTATTTGGAAGGCCTAGGAGTATTTTAGATACCTGATTGCTAACAGTGGGATTTGTGGCCAAGATAATACTATATGTGGTGAGAAATCTATCTAGCGGAACCGCATGCATAAAGACAAGTCATTGGCCCTTGTCCAAGGTTTCTCAGCTAGGAGTTGGGCTCTTAAAGGCATTAAGAGCTTCAATGATATCTTTTGTAATGGGGCTTTGATCCCGAGGTGTGATCTTTCTCAGAACTTCCTGATCCCGCCCTCTAATTGGAGGACATACATTATTCTTAAAAATGCTTGCAATAGTGTAGACCTATCTAGACCATGTGTGTTGAGGGATGACAGGTTTCTCTCATACACATGGCTGAATGGGTCACCACTGTGAAACTTCACTGTTAAAGTCATTTATAATTCTCTGCTAGCTAATGACAATCTCATCCTTCACTTAAAAATTGCCTGGAATTTATAGGGTACTAATGCTAATTGGTAGAAAGTGTTTAATTTTCATTGGCATTCTATTGTCTCTCCTAAGCTTAAATGCTTTAAATGGATTTTTATTCTAGATAGATTGCCTATTAAGGATATTCAGAAAACAATGTCTATTTGTGATATTTGCAGAACTACTAAAAATGTTAATCATATTTTTTTCAATTGCCTTTTTGCTAGAGAGGTTTGGAACATGTTTGGTATTAACTTTGATAGAAATTTCTCTTGTTCTTAATGGTTTTATCAAGGGCTTGAAAAAAGATGTTAAAAGTCTCTGGTCTGTCCTATCTTGTGAAATTCTTTGGATTATTTGGAAGTTTTTCAATGAGGTTAAATTTCAAAATAGGGGTAGGGTGCTAGCTGAGTCTCTCAAGAGACTCATTTTTCACAATGTTGGCATGCAAGTTACTTTGGTCGTGTGCCTCTCAGTGGAAAAGTTTGAGAGATTCATTGAGGAGGGCACTATACATGTCTACCTTTCAGAGCTTTCCCATGGCCATACTTCGATCAAATTCACTAATGGGTGGTCTCCATTCGTGAGTGCACTTGAAGCCTATGTCAAAAAGATCAATGATAAGAGGCAAGATGACTTGAAGCAACAAATCCTCGCCAAAGTACCTATTGTGGTCCAAGACTCTAGGATATCCATCTAGATGGAAGGCCCAAGGGGTTGGACCTCTTGGCTTGACAAATAGAGTATTTCCAGTGATGTATATCTATGTTAGGACATCACATGATGTATAGATTAGTTTTTCTACTATGTATCTTATTTTGGTATGACGTCATACTCGTTGGTATACTACCATGATACTAGATTTGTTTTGCTACTATGTAATTTATTATGTTGTGTAGATAAGCACTATACTCTGTCTAGGATAGTCCCTTAATCTGACTGTGATGAATGCAGTCTATTTGACAGTCTGAACTGCATTGATGTTTTTTTGTAATATGTTTGGTTTTCTTATATTTAATATAAAAAAATAGATGTCTAAAGAAAGGCATTGATTGAAATTATGGCATAACTTTTTAAGATATATATGTTAGTAAATAAAATAATTATATATAAAAATTATATTTTAAAAATAATAGAAATAAAAAAATATAGAGCATAGAAAATTAATTTATTGAAATAATTATATAATTTAGTAAATAAAATAGTAAGTAATTATGTATTTTAATAAATAAAAAATAATAACTAATATATTTTATGAATAGAAGAGTAATACTTTTGAAATAATTATGTAATCAAATACAAAGTAAATAGTTTAATATATAATTAAATGATGTAATGTCGAAAAATTATATAATTTAATATATTGTTATCATTAGTCTTATTTTCGTGGGTGTTGTTTGAATTGGGGATGTGCAATAAGGTTTTTCTTATTTTTTATTAAGGTAAGGTTTTTCTTGTTGCTACCATTAAAATTTATTATAATGAGTGTGCTTGTGTCAATGTTAATTTGATTTATAGTTTGGTGTATGTTTATCAATTTCTTATATTGAAACGATGTTTTTACATTGTTCAAGTGTATCTCAAAATTGTCTTATGATAGTTTATAGATATTAATCCATCTTTCTACCATCCATCTTTATTTGTGAATAGTGTATTATTATCTTTTTAAATAACAAAAAGCAATAAATGTATAATTCATAAAAAACCCAACCCTTCAAATATATTATTGTAGGAGGCATGTACTTCCCGCACTAACCCCAACCATAACCCCCCTATACTCCAAGAGATATTTAAGAATTTATTGATGTTAAAGTCATGACTTCATATGATAACCATAGTCAGCGAAATAATTATGGTCATTCTTCTCCACTTCATTATAGCTTCACTAATATCAATAAAAAATTAAAATTTATATTTTATAAATGATTGCCTACATGTTATTGTGAAACTATAAGAAAAATATATTATACTACAACTTATAAAAAACAAGTTATGATTATCAATAAAGAAAGACAAAAAAATGGTATATTAAAAAATAGAAGTCGCCGACATGATAAGAAGGAATTTCATATATAATCTCAACTATCACGTCACTTACTTTTTGTCTTAACACATTCATCTCTTATCGAATAATATTTATATCTTATCTTATGAAATCTTAAATGGGCCTCATCTTTTGCCTCCATAAGCTTCATTACTTGTACCCATGTATTTTATTCCTTGCTCCCATATGAATTCTTTCCTTGTCCAAAATTTCTTGTCTTCATCCAAGTTTCGTTTTGGTTTATTTAAATGTTAAGTTTGTTGGTTGAAAATTTTGTACACTTGTGGAAATATACAAAATTCTGGTTTCAACCATAATGTGTGAGTAAAACTCTCCTAATTAAGGGAAGGCTACCCCTATCTAGCTACAACTTTTAAAATAAAATAGGATGGCACAACAATCTTTCTTCTTCTTTCAAAAAAGGCAATATCCTTTTGTCTTCACAGAAAAGTGATAGCAGTTTGATATAAAACAATAGTAACAACTTTCTGAATGAAATAAGAGAAAGGAAATGAAGTTTCCTGACAGCTCAAAGACTTCCATCACTTCCTTCAGGATGAGATAGCAATATCAAGCTCAAAGTCTTGATTATGTGCAGTCCTATTTACCCTTTTCTATACTAATTTTATTAAGAACAAATTATAACAACACAAAGACTGAAATATCTTATTAGACATCATGAACAAGTGCGAGATCAAAGACTCATAGCTTTTCTCCAAATAGAACTTCCACTTTAACTAAATTAATCTCAAATACTTGCAGCTCAAAGACTGCAAATCAAATTCGATTAAGTTCTCAAAGAAACACTTGCAAGAAAGGTAATATGGAACACAAACTCAAGAATGTAGCACAAAGACTCAAAGCTTGAGCAATTTTCTTCTATTCCTTTTAATTCTTCAATTTACACATAAAAGCTCAAAGACTTCTTTGCTACAAATTTGGCAGATTCTTTGCTTGCTTTCCAAAAGATAAAGATTACAATAGACCTCTCAAGTATTTATAGAAGAGGAGCCTTGAGAAAAAGCTAGGAGGATCCTAACTAACTTGAGATATTCTCTCAACCACCAAGACTTATTCAATAACTAACTATGACTTATTTCAACTACAGTCCTAATTGAACTCAACCTGTAGTTGCCTTGCATGTAATTACAAAAGTACAAGTAAAGACTTGACTTGCAATTTACAAAAAGTTTTTACATGTAACTTGTAAAAAGAAAAACTACAACTAAGAGATTACAAATCTGGAAAAATACAACTAAGTGTTGAAAAATACTTAAACTATAGTATGTGAAGACATGAATCCTTCAACCTTGTGGATAATCATTTGCAGCTCATCAGGATTCAGTTTATTGGTATTTTTGGCCACGATCATGGTTTTCATGATAACATCGCTGCAACGAAGGATTGTGGCAATATTTCTCTCAAAGGAAGACTGAATCTCCTATAAGTAAACTTGATAAGTCACTAAGGTTTGAATGGATGCTGCTGAAAATGGTACACTTTTCCACTCTTGACGGATTTTCAACTGCAGATCAAAAAGAACCTTTTCTTCAATCAACAATTCCCCATCATGATCCATGATGGTGCAAGAAGCTTTCTGACAATGAGAAATCATATCCTGAAAAAATTCCATTCGCAGCCTCATAGCATCATCAATGTCTTCAATAAGTGATTTAAGAACAAAGGCTTTGTTCTCCAAGAGCTCCTGATATTCCAAGTACAAAACTCTTGAAGGAATTACCTAATGTTCTAGAAGAACACTTAACTTCTGCTGAGGAATTTTAAGCCAAGTAGTCAAGTTGTCTTCTACCCTTTCCAAGTTTCGTTTGAAAGTATCAGAAACTTGGTTCAATTGTTCTTCAATGGTTTTCAACTTGGCCATCATATGGAAAACCTCCTTTAAGACTTGTGCAGATAGATTATTAAGCCGATCAACCCAAGATTCTAGTGCTTGTACCTTTTGAGCAGCTCTCTCAACTCCTTGAATTGATTCTCATGCCTTTAAGGAACTTGTAGGATTACTCACCTCACCAGTCAGTTTTTTGTGATCTTATGAACAGCTGCAACAAGTTGCCGGTTGTCCTCTTCTAGCTTATCTTTCTTAGCTAGAAGTTCATCGTATCGCTGCACTAGTGAGGCTACAAAATAATGGGCATCATGTTTAACCATTTCATGCATTTGCTTGCCCAATTCTACCCTCGTAACTTTGTAATCAGCAACTAACATCTCTTCAAGTGGCTTATCTGCTAGAGGCTCAACAATTTCAGCCACTTTCATCTTGTTGCTATCAACAGTTACTCTTGAGATAGTTTTAGCCTTTTTAGCAACCTTAAGTCTAGACTATTTAAGTTGCTGATAATCAAAGGCATCAGGTGAGATTTCTTGCTTCTTCCTCTTTGGGGTAAATGAACTAATCCATGGAGGTAAAGCCATCAACTCTCCTTTAGTAGTAGCTATGAATAAAGGAGAAACAGTTTCTATTTGAACAATCATGGTCACCCTAGGAGGAGTATTTGTTTGGACAATGACCATAGTTTTCTCAGTAACCAATGGGCATGAAGATTTCCTCATAAATCATTCCAAGCCAAAAGTGGAGGTATCAATTCCTAACAACTGGATACATGTAGGAGTATCCTCAGGAATTTCCAGCACACCCTCTTGTTGATGATCAAGAGGTGGCTCGTATGCTGAAATAGGAATGACATTCTGAGGAGACTCTTCTACTATTATGTCAGGAGGAGAAATAAATGTCTCAATGGAAACTGAGGAAGGAATCTCATGAGGTGAGTCTGAAGCTGGAGACTTAGGAGCATCATCAAATTGTTTTGCTTCTTCTGGATTATCAACATCAATCACTTGTATATAAAATTGTGATTTTTCCTTTCCAAGAACTTTCGCCTCCTCAAGAGGAAGCACTACTGCTCGACTAACTCGCAATTTGATACTAGTGCCAGAAGATGATGCACCTTAATTATTGTCAATTTGAATCTCACACTTACGTCCAAGAGGCTCCATAGAATCATTTTCTTTCCCAACCTTGATCTTGATGAGTCTAACACCATTACCTTTGAGCCAAGTATTGGTATTAGCCAAAATAGGCTGAAATCTTTCAAGAATGGACATGCAGTCTTTATGCGACCATTGGAATAAAGGAAGTGGAGCTTCCTTAACCCTTCATGAAATATATTCAGGAACAAGTACATGCCCATCATCAATCATCCCTTATGGAATATCCACCAAGTTTAAATCAATAACCTACTCATCAGTAAGCCAACAGTAATCCATCTTCAGAATTTCCACTTCTATATGGAGATCTACCCAAATATCCTCAATACGATGCATGTGCACGCAAGACTTTTTGATCTTTTCCTTCATTCCCTGGTAATCAAAATCAGCTCTAGACTTAAACCTTATTTCCTGCATCTCTGTCTCTATAGCCTTGGCTTTGATGGACGTGATAAGAGAATATAGGCCAATTTTCAATGGGTTTGTTGTAGAAATCCCCATTTCGACTTTATGTCTGACAGACTGATGAGTGTGTACAGCCATGATCTGTCTTTCCAACTCCATAAGTATGAACTTATCAGTCAGGTGTCTAGGGAGCATGTACGACTGCCCACAATAGCATCCAACTCTCATATAGGTAAAGGTCATAAATTGAAGAAACAAGCACCCATACTCATTCACTTTTTCCCATGCCTCATTTGACAACCTTATGTTCTTTAGAGTTCTGTCAAACTGGCATATCAAGTAACCGAAGAATGCATCTTGAACTCTTCTAAAATGCAATCTGCTAGGTCTCAAAGGCAGTTGATCATAATATTCCCATATAAGTATAAGCGAGCGGTCACCCTTGGTAGAAAGACCAGTGAAATGTCTAAGTGATGCTTCCAAATACACCAGGTATGAGTTCATGTAGAAAGTCATGGTGGAAGAGACTTCTGCATGTGGCTCGCACAAGGCATCACTGATGAATTTTCCCCATGATATATGATGGGACTGCCTTATGAATATGATAATCTGGTACATCTAGGGCTAAAAAATATTAGAATGTTCAAGACCCATCATCCTACTGATGAGAGTTATGATGTCTCCAATCCCCCATTTAATGTCACAGTGGTACAACTTAGCCCATCTTGAAAAGGCATCTCATGGCTCATGAATCCACCTGTTAAAATGATCTTTGTAGTCTTTTTCCCTTTTGACGTAGTACTCAACTGCACTACCTTTGGAAATGTCCATATAAATAGGTGCTAGTGGTATTCTGAAGACTTTCTCAATTTTATCTGCATCAAGGCGGATTATTACTTCACCATCATTATTTTTTATGGTTCTCGTGTCCTTGTCAAAGTGATGGGCTCAAGCGAGAACAAATTTAGGTTCTAGGGCACCCATTGGAAAAGAAGATGTGTGATGGATATGGTTGTCCAATAGGCATTGTATATTGCTATCATGTGGATCCTCCACCCTCTTGACAAATTCTGACATATTCACATGCTCTATCTCTGTGTCTTTGATGCGATCCAAAGGAAAGGAAACTTGAGAAGGTGAAACTTCATTTTGATACTTGTCGTATTTATACTTCATCTTCTTTGGAATTAGCGATGACCACAAATATGACATTGAAGGACAACCTGGTATACTACGACAAAGACTTGCAAGTGTTAAGGCAACATCATAATCAGCTGCAACTAACATTTTTCCTTCTTCAAATGGGAAGAACTCCAACCCTTGCACTTCATGTTTTTGTGAAAGAAAGATGGGAAACAAATGGGAAATGCTAGGAATCTTGACTTTGAGCAATTTCGAATCTTAGGGAAAATTTTACAAGTATACAAGTTTGGGAAGGGTGCACACGCAATCGGATTTTTAAAAACCCGAATGCAAGTATACTTGTAAAACGGAAAATGGAGAAATGAGTGAAAAATGAGAATTAGACTTGCAGGAAATGATGTGAATGGAAAGTACAGATATGGGTGATATGGATGGATAAAAATGGGTATATTTTGGAAATTTCATTTCTAAGAAAATGGGAAGAAATTTGGACATGCAATCCGGTTCTAAAAACCCAATTTTGGAAGGATGGGCATTTTTCATCTTTGCAACTTGGAATTTCAACCAAAAATAGTTAAATTCTTTTAACCGTAGGGAAGAACAATTATTTTCATCCAACTTGTAATCGGGATTTAAAATCTTGACTACAAGTAAAGAGGGAAAATGGGGAAGAACAATGCAATTCAAAAATTGCTTTTCAAAGGGGAAAATCTCTCTCACAAAACTGATTTTTGGGGAAAAATAAATATATACATAAATTACAACTAGAAAGGAAAAACAAGAAAACAAGGAAACAAGAAAATGAAACAAAGAAAGGAAAGAAACCATACCTTGCTTCAAAGTGAAAATGCCTCTTCAAAAGATGATTAGTCTTTGAAAGAAGAAATGATAGCTCTTAAATAAAGATCAAACCGCATTTAAAAACCCTTGCCACGTTTTTGAAAAATGTTTTTAGCAGCAAAACATGGCAACAAATGCAAGTTAAATGGCACAAGAAGTGGCCAAATCTCCCTCCAACTTCAACACCTAGACACGAAAGGCAAAAAGGACCTAGGAGATTGCAACTTCATGGAGTTTAGATCCCCCAAAATGTGGATTCAAAGAACCATGTGGTAAACCATTTTGGCAATAAATGAGGGTTAAATCATCACTAAAACAACAACAATGTGGCACCAAATGCATATAAATCACCTTGCAAAAAAAATGCCTCCTTTCTCCATGAATTTCTCCACAAAAAATTGGGAAGAATTTGCGGCAAAATTGTCTTAGGAGAGGAAAATTGGGTTTTTAGAAGATAAATGCAAGTTTTAATTTACATGCAATAGAGAAAATCGGGTTTTTAGAAGAGAAATGCAAGTTTTATTTCCCATATAACAAGTTTTAAATGCCAGTTTTCTCTCAACAAGGCAAAGTCGGGTTTTAAAAATGAAATTACAAGTTTAAAATTCCCCAATTTGCATTTTATGAAGAAAATCGAGTTTTTTGGGCAAAAGAGCAAGTTTGAAATGTCACTTTATTTCATTTGTAGGCAAAATCGGGTTTTGGAGAGAGATGTGCAAGTTACAAATTACTTGTAAAGGGAAGATAAAATCCCTACAACAAGTTTTAATAACTTGCACATAGGTAATAGGGGTTTAAAATCCCTATTACAAGCAAAATACATTTAAATAGGGGTTTTAGAAAAGAATTACAAGTTATTTATAAATATGCAATTTAAAATTAACTTTTAACTTATCCAAAAAATCCCTACCATAACTTAAAAAGCCAAAAAGCATCAAGGGGGAAATAAAAGGTAATTTACAAGTTCCTTTTTTTTAATAAAGTGCACTTGTAATTAGCCAAAAATTTCCCTACAAAAACCTAAACAAAGGAAATCATAAAAACTTGCAATTCAAGGAAAATTTCCCACCTGCAGCCAGGGAGTTAAAACCCGAAATTGAAGGAAAGACATAGCAAACGAACCTAGAATGCGACAAAATTTGAAACATGGTTCGAGGATGGACTGAGAATTAAGCCATTCCAAGGATTATGCAAAATTATGCCTCGGGAAGCATGCCATAGAGTAAATTTTTTATTTTTTGATAAATTTTTTATGTAATGGTCCTTCATTTAAAAAAAAATGAGGACAACAACTAGCTCTGACTGGGGAATTCTTTCATTTATCCTTCAAGATTGTGAAAGAATAGAAACCGGATCTCTAAGTGCCTTCCTCTTATGCATTGGGCCATAGAGTCAATCAACGCAAAAAACCAACAAACAAAAAGACAAAAAGGAAAAGAAAAAGATATAAACATTATTTACAAGAAGTTACCTCGAACTTTCATTCAAAGTAATGCTTCAAATGTTGGCTATTATAGGGCAGTACAAATTGTGTACCATTAGGATAAGCCAAGATAAAACTATCTTCTCCCATAATACAATGAATAGTGAAGGGTCCTCACCAAAGAGAGTCAAATTTTCCATGTAAACCTTTCGGTTCCCTTCGCTTATCCCAGAGAAACACATGATCACCAACTTGGAATCCTCTTTGCTTTGCTTTTTTGTCAAAAAGGATTTTGACTTGTTGTTGATGTTGAGCAATCCGATCCACCACTTGTGCTCTTTGTTCTTCCAGCAGAGAAAGGTACATGATCCTCTTGTCTAAAGAATTCTCAAAATTTTGATCTTCAATTGATTTAGCCAACTTAAGAGCAGGAAGTTCCAAAGTGACATGTATCTCTACATTGATCCCATAAAGAAGCTGAAATGGTGACATACCAATAGCCCTTTTGGGTGTAATTTTGCTTGCCCATAAAGCATCAAAAAGAGCCTTATGCCAGGACCTTTGATTTTATTCCACAAGGTTGCGAATAATGGTAATCAAATTTTTGTTACTTGATTCTACCTGATCATTACCTTGAGGGTAATAACCGAATGAATGAGTTAACAAAATACTATATTCAAAACAAAATTGTGAAATTTCAGAGGAAGAAAATGTGGCTGCATTATCAGTCACGATTTTGTATGGAACACCAAGTCTAGAAATAATATTCTCCTTGAGGAATCTACACACTATCTCAGAAGTAGCATTCTTTACCAGTATTGCTTCCACCCACTTGGTGAAATAATCTGTAGTAGTAAGAACATATGAATGACCTGCACTTGAAGAAGGATTGATAACACCAATGAAATCAATACCCCATTGTCGGAAAGGTTCTTCAACAATTACCGGTCTCAATAGTAACACTGCAAGTTTTTGTTTTCCCACAAATTGCTAACAATGTATACATTTTCGCACCCATCTAAAAGCATCTTGAAAGAGCATAGGCCAATAATACTTAGCTCTCAAAGTTTTATGAGTAGTCACTTGTGCAAAAAAATGACCACCACAAGCCTTGTCATGGAAAGATTCCAGCAATTTGATTTGTTGTGCTTTGTCAACACAACGAAGGAAAGCACCATAAATTGCTCTTTTGTACAAACCAATATCCCATAATACAAAGTTCACAGCTTTCAACTTGATACTCCTCTTTTTCCTTGAATGACAAATGTTATGGACATTCACCATAAGTCAAGAAAAATGCTAAATTAGAGTACCATTCATCAGTGGTACTGACAAACAATACCTTGGGAAGATCTTCAGAATCATCCAATTCTTGTTATTCTGGAATCCCTTCTGCCATGAGTTGACAAAGTCCTCTTCCTTGAACAAGATTTGTAGGCCTAATCTCCAAATCATACTCTTGGATTTTAGCAATCCAATTCCCTCTTTTTGAGCCAAATTCTTGTTGTGTCAAGATAGACTTGACTAATGTATCAGGAACTAACACAACGATACAAGAATTTAGCATGTGGAAACGAAAGTTCTTGACTGCTTTAACAACCGTATAGGCATTCTTCTCAATAGAGGAATACTTGAGTTCATGAGACTTTAAGGGACAACTCATGAAAGCAATAGGAGATTCAATCTCTTCTGAATTCTTCTACATTAAAATAGCAGACATAGTATGCTCGGAAGAATAACTATACATGATAAACTCCTTGGTGTAGTTGGGACATACCAACACAGGTGCATGAGCAATTGCATCCTTGATTTCATTGAATGCAGCTTTTCCTTCTGAATTCCAATAGAAAATAGTCTCTCCTCTCATCATATCCATGATATGACGAGTCTTCTCTGCAAAGTCAGGAATAAATCTCCGCACAAAATTTACCTTGCCAAAGAAGGAATGAACAACAGTCTTATTGGATGGTAGATAAAGAGTTTGGATAGATTTAACCCTCTCAGGATCAATTTTTATCCCCTCCTTGGAAACAATATGACCAAGGAGTTTTCCCTCAATCAGTCCAAAAACTGACTTCTTGGGATTATGGGAGATGCCATGCTTGTGACATCTTTCAAGTAAATCTTTTAGGTGAAAAATATGATTCTCATGGTCTTTGGAAAAAATAGTAAGATCATCAAGATATACTACAATATATCTTCCCACAGTACCACGGAAGGCCAAGTCCGCTCATTGGAAAGTAGCTCCTGCATTGATCAATCCAAAAGGTATTCTACGGTAGGCAAATATACCCCATGGAATAGTGAATGCAGTTTTATGTTGATCTGGCTCACTAACCTCAATCTGATTGTATCCCAGAAATCCATCTAACATAGATAGCATTTCAGAACCTGTCACTATTTGCAAAACTTGATCCATAATTGGCAATGGATAATTATCCTTGACTGACAATTGGTTAATATTTCTGAAATCAACAAAGATACATATTTCTCCATTCTTTTTATGCACCGACATTGTATTTTCCAACCATGTTGAATGATGGATGGGAAAGATAATCCAAGCATCAAGCATTTTTTGAATCTCAGAAAGAATGGTACCTGAAATTTTTGGATTATACTGGCGATGCTTTTGTCTAAAAGGAAATGCACCAAGCTTTAGGGGAATGTCATGTTGCACTTCCTTGGGTTGAAAAGATTTAAGATCATCATATGAATATTCCAAGACATCACGATATTGGCGTAAAAGCTAAATAAACTGATCTCTTTCATCTGAAGTGCAGTTATTGCCAATATTGACAAATTTGAGGTCTTCATGTGAGCCAATATTATATTTCCCATATCCCATAGGAGAATCAACACTTTCTTGTTGCTGTCTCTTGATATAACGATCATGTTGATCAAAAAAAATTTCAAGAGAAACCAATCCCTTGGGAATTTTATTTCCTTTCAGCTGAAGAATATTTTCATCCGATTCGGATGATGTTTCAGACATTGAATCTGATGAAGAAGAAGAAGGAGAATTACTTCCTTCGAAGTATAGGTTGTTGAAACCATCTTCTGCTTTAGTGAAAATATTAATCTGCTTATCATCATTGAAGATCTACCAATGATCCCAATTGTCAGGCACACGAGATCTGCAGATTAACTCAATAATGTATTTATCTTGACCAAAGTCAAGATGGGGAAACAACAAAGTAGCTGAAACAATAAGGGAATCAACCCTATCATTGTACTCATGAGGCACAACTAAGATGCTAAAAGCATCAAAATCTTCAATATTTTCCCATACCAAATTATGGTAATGCCTGAGTCCATCATTTCTAGTCTAATATATACTCCTTACTTGACAAACTACTAATTATGCATCACCTTGGGCGTGAAGATTTCTAATTCCTCTTTTCAATTCAACGCTCATTCCTAACAAAAGCGACTCATATTAAGCCATATTGTTAGTATTAACGAATTTCAATTTGAAAGAATAAGGGAAGATCTCTCCCTTAGGAGATATGGGAACTATGCCAGCTCCAGATCCATTTGTAGCGCAGCTACCATCAAACTCAAAAGTCCACACATCATTTGAACTATCATTTTCATTGGAATGGCTAGTTCTACCTTCATCCAAAATGGATTCATTATGAAAAGAAAATTTGTCATCTTCCTCCATGGGAGAAGATGAACTCTCGTCTTGTGTAGGTGAAGTGTGAAACTCTTCTTGTTGAGAAGGTAGTGGAGCATTTTTATCAGCAACAAGAGATGAAGCTTATTCAACCATGATATATGAACTTGAAGATCCATCTTCTGATGCTTGGTCTTTCTCAACATCAACAAATTTTTCATTTGCTAAAAGTAGCGAAATGTCAGAGCTGATAGAAGGAAAATCTTCAACAAATTCTGAGATTTCATCTATATGAAGATAATAATTCCCGAAACCCAAAGATTCAAAAAGAATCTGAGCATGGGGATCATTAGACTTGACAACCGTGTATTTGGTTTCTCTTTAAGGAAATAACTTCTGCACAATACCGTTGACAGGTGTTCTTTCTTTAGTCACATCCATGTTGAGTTCACCTCCAACATCCTTGCAAAAATTGCAGCCAAGTAACATTCCATATGACACAGGAAAGTCAGCTACCAAAATAGTCATCTTTATTTTATTATCTGGCAAAGCTGCAAATGCAAATTAAGCATCTTTGATTTGCCCAATAAGAGGCACTTGTTTGTTTTTCATGGAATAACAATGACCAAAATTTTTGGTCAAGGTTAGCCCCAAAGCTTGAGCAACTTTAATGGGCATCACGTTATCAGAAGCACCAGAATCCAAGATGCAATTGCTCAATTGAAAACCATTGGTCAACAGGGAAATATAAAAAGGTTCTATCTTTCCTTGGGTAGTAGATGGGATGATCACCAAATAATTGGGAAAATTCTTGGGTTCTTTAGGAATAGTATTTTCAAGTATAGGAAGAGTTTCCTTACTTTTAACAAAATTAGCTAATCTATCAAATTGATCAGGATTAGCTTGTAAGTATTCAACTTTGGACATTTGAATCTTGGTCTTCTTAGCATGATCAATAATGTCGAAAGCTTGAAATGAACTAGCTAGGGAGAGATGAACATTGTCCAATTGTGGTTTGGGGTTAGGCATAGTGGGCTTGGGATCAATAGAAGAAGCAAAAGGAGGATTATTGTTACTTACTTGACTTTTTGTTGCATCCTTTGGAATGTAGGGCCGCTATGTTACTCTTTTAGCAATAGTAACAGGTGATTGTAAATCACTTGCAACTTTCGCAGCTTCATCTTGTTGAGCCAAACGAGTCTAAGATCTTGTCATCATGGAAAATTCTTGACTATGAGGCCTTTCAGTAGCAATAGAGTTATCATAGTGCATATAGTGTATAGTAGAGTCGGCAGTTACATCTTCTTCTTCTTGTTGAGGAAGAGCAACATCGTCAGACTGATAATCAAAATAAGAAGACTCATTTTGATCTGTCTCATAATAACCAACTGCTGACTTTGAAGGAGGTGGTTCAAGTGCAAGTCTCTTAGGAGGAGGAGGTAACTTGGGTTGATTCTTAGCAGCATAACTATCAGCAGCATTAGGATACGTCCATCTTGGGATATCCCTGTATGGTGTAGGATAGTAATTTTGAGATACTTGCTTCTTTAAAGCAAGAAGTTCATTTGCCAATTTCTACACCATTGGGTTGGTAGAACCAGAAGATGAACTCTCCATATGTGAACCTCCTTTGGACCGATTAGAATCCCTTTTGATTTTACAAGCTAGGATCAAATCGTCCTCAATTTCAGTAGCCATTGATTATGCAACAACTAAATCAGCGGGAGATGCTCACCATAACAAGAAATTGACCTCAGGCAACTGAGTATTGATGAAAAAGAACTTGAGATTCTCGGGTGTAGGTTGAGAATTGATAGGAATCCTATTTGCTAATTTGTTGAACTTAGCAATGAATTCATGCATGCCTTCATGGGTATCCTTCTTCATTTGGGTCAATTGGGCTAGCAAGGCATGTTTGCTTTTTGTAGGCTTGAAATGTTCTTCAAACTTATCTCTCAACGAGTTCCAAAAAATGATTGAACCAGTAGCAAGATTGAAAAACCAATCAGCTGCAATGCCTTGAAGGTTTTCTACGAACAAACGAACAACAACATCTTGATGTTCTACTCCAAGAACACCACACACCATATAGAAAGATTTGACATGCTCATCGAGATGTTGCTTCCCATCTCCATAGAACTTGGGAAGATTTTTCCGGGAACCTTATGGGAGTGGATGAAGAGGTGGGGTTAAGGCTAAAGGACCAAAAGCTACTCCCCACGGACCAGGAGGAGGAGGTGGAGGTAGATTAGCCATACTAGATGATGAAGATATCAACGGTTTGAAAAAGAAAGGGGATTTTTCACTTGGGATAGACTTCTATTTCCTTGACGGGGGTAACTTGTGGTTCGTGAAAGGGAGGATGTACTAGTAAGCAAATGGAATCTAGCTCGTTAAGCAAGAGAGATTTCTTGAGAACTTTCACTCTTCCTATGATGATTATAAACATGCAAACCTTCCATCCTAGAGAAATCTAAAAAACCAAAGTGATAAAATTTTGAAAAATCAGCAAGACACTAGACTTCAAACGAAAGCATGAGGCTTCTGAATGCATTCGTGTCCCCTGTTGGTTGAAAATTTTGTACACTTGAGGAAATTACAAAATTGTGGTTTCAACCACAGTGTGTGAGTAAAACTCTCCTAATTAAGGTAAGGCTTCCCCTATCTAGCTACAACTTTAAAAATAAAATAGGATGGCACAACAATCTTTCTTCTTCTTTCAAGAAAGGCAATATCCTTTTCTCTTCATAGAAAAGTGATAGAAATTTGATATAAAACAACAGTAACAACTTTCTGAATGAAATAAGAGAAAGGAAATGAAGTTTCCTGAAAGCTCAAAGACTTTCGTCACTTCCTTCAAGACGAGACAACAATATCAAGCTCAAAGTATTGATTATGTGCAGTCCTATCTACCCTTTTCTATACTAATTTTATCAAGAAAAAATTATAACAACACAAAGAATGAAATATCTTATTCTTTCTATGCAAGACAACAAGAAGAAGTGTGAGCTCAAAGACTCACAAATTTTCTCCAAATAGAACTTCTACTTTAACTAAATTAATCTCAAATACTTGCAGCTCAAAGACTGCAAATCAGATTCGATTAAGTGCTCAAAGAAACACTTGCAAGAAAGGTAATATGGAACACAAACTCAAGAATGTAGCACAAAGACTCAAAGCTTGAGCAATTTTCTTCTATTCCTTTCAATTCTTCAATTTACACATAAAAGCTTAAAGACTTCTTTGCTGCAAATTTGGCAGAGTTTTTGCTTGCTTTCCAAAAGACAAAGATTACAATAGACCCCTCAAGTATTTATAGAAGAAGAGCCTTGAGAAAAAGGTGGGAGGATCCTAACTAGCTTGAGAGATTATCTCAACCACCAAGACTTATTCAATAACTAACTATGACTTATTCCAACTACACTCATAATTGAACTCAACCTATAATTGCCTTACATGTAATTACAAAAGTGCAAGTAAAGACTTGACTTACAATCTACAAAAAGTTCTTACATGTAACTTGTCAAAAGAAAAACTACAACTAAGAGATTACAAATCAGGAAAAATGCAACTAAGTGTTGAAAAACACTTAAACTATAGTATGTGAAGACATGAATCCTTCGAACTTCTGGATAACTCTTTGCAGCTCATCAAGATCCACTTCATTAGTATTTTTGGCCACGATCATGGTTTTCACAATAACATCGCTGCAACGAAGGATTGTGGCAATATTTCTCTCAAAGGAAGACTGAATCTCCCGTAAGTAAACCTGATAAGTCACTAAGGTTTGAATGGATGCTACTGAAAATGGTTCACTTTTCCACTCTTGATGGATCTTCAACTGCAGATTAGAAAGAACCTTTTATTCAATAAACAATTCCCCATCATGATCCATGATGGTGCAAGAAGCTTTCTGACAATGAGAAATCATATCCTAAAAAACTTACATTCACAGCCTCATAGCATCATCAATATCTTCAATAATTGATTTAAGAACAAGGTCTTTGTTCTCCAAGAGCTCCTGATAATTCGAGTACACAACTCTTGAAGGAATTACCTGATGTATTAGAAGAACACTTAACTTTTGTTGAGGAATTTTAAGACAAGTAGTCAAGTTGTCTTCTACCTTTTCCAAGTTCTATTTCAAAGTATCAGAAACTTGGTTCAATTGTTCTTCAATTGTTTTCAACTTGGCCATCATTTGGATAACCTCCTGCAAGACTTGTGCAGGTAGATTATGAAGCTGATCAACCCAAGATTCTAGTGCTTGTACCTTTTGAGCAGGTCTCTCAACTCCCTAGATTGATTCTCGTGCCTCAGAAGAACTTGTAAGATTACTCACCTCACCAGTCGGTTTTGTGATCTTATGAACAATTGCAACAAGTTTCTAGTTGTCCTCTTCTAGCTTATCTTTCCTAGCTAGAAGTTCATCGTATCGCTGCACTAGTGAGGCTACGAAATACTGGGCATCATGTTTAACCATTTCATGCATTTTATTTCCCAATTCTACCCTTATGACTTTGTAATTAGTAGCTGACATCTATTCAAGTGGCTTATCTGCTAGAGGCTCAACAATTTCAGCCACTTTCATCTTGTTGCTATCAACAGTTACTCTTGAGATAGTTTTAGCCCTTTTAGCAACCTTAAGTCTAGACTGTTTAAGTTGCTGATAATCAAAGGCATCAGGTGAGATTTCTTGCTTCTTCCTCTTTGGGGTAAAAGAACTAAGTCATGGAGGTAAAGCCATCAACTCTCCTTCAGTAGGAACTGCGAATAAAGGAGATGCAGTTTCTGTTTGAACAACCATGGTCACCCTAGCAGGAGTATCTGTTTGGATGATGATCATGATTTTCTCAGTAACCAATGGGCATGGAGATTGCCTCATAAATTATTCAAAGCCAGAAGTGGAGGTATCAATCACTAACAACTAGATACATGCAGGAGTATCCTCGGGAATTTCTAGCACACCCTCTTGTTGATGTTCAGGAGGTGGCTCGTATGCTGAAATAGGAACGACATTCTGAGGAGACTCTTCTACTATTATGTCAGGAGGAGAAAGAGGCATCTCAAAGGAAACTGAGGAAGGAATCTTATGAGGTGAGTCTGAAGCTGAAGACTTAGGAGCATCATCAGATTGTTGTCCTTCTTTTGGATTATCAAGATGGATTACCTGAACATGAAATTGTGACATTTACTTTCCATGAACTGTCACCTCCTCAGGAGGAAGCACTACTGCTCGACTAACTTGCAATTTGATCCTGGTGCCAAAAGATGATGCACCTTCCTTATTGTCAATCTGAATATCAGACTTACATCCAAGAGGCCCTGTAGAATCATCTTCTTTCCCAACCTTGATCTTAATGAGTCTAACACCATTACCTTTGAGCCAAGTATTGGTATTAGCCAAGATAAGCTAAAATCTTTCAAGAATGGACATGCATTCTTTAAGTGACCATTGGATTAAAGGAAGCGGAGCTTCCTGAACCCTTCGTGAAATATATTTAGGATCAAGTACATGCCCATCATCAATCATCCCTTGTGGAATATCCACCAAGTTCAAATCAATAACCTGCTCAACAGTAAGCCTGTAGTAATCCATCTTCAAAATTTACACTTCTTTACGGAGAGCTACCCAGATATCCTCAATATGTTGCACGTGCACGAAGGACTTTTTTGATCTTTTCCTTCATTCCCCGGTAATCAAAATCAGCTCTAGACTTAAACATTTTGAGTTTAATTTCCTGCATCTCAGTCTCCATAGCTTTGGCTTTGACGAAAGTGACAAGAGAATACCGACCAATTTTCAATGGGTTTGTTGTAGAAATCCCCATTTTGACTTTATGTCTGTCAGAATCATGAGCGTGTACAACCATGATCTATCTTCCCAACTCCATAAGTATGATCTTATCAGTCGGCTATCTAGGGAGCATGTATGGCTGCCCACTATAGCATCCAACTCTCATATAGGTAAAGGTTAGGAATTGAAGAAACAAGCACCCATACTCATTCAGTTTTTCCAATGCCTCATCTGACAACCTTCTGTTCTTTAGAGTTCTATCAAGCTGGAATATCAAGTAACCAAAGAATGCATCTTGAACTCTTCTAAAATGCAATCTACTAGGTCTCAAAGGTAGTTGATCATAATATTCCCATACAGGTATAAGCGAGCGGTCACCCTTGGTAGAAAGACCAGGGAAATGTCTAAGTGATGCTGCCAAATACACTAGGTATGAGTTCATATAGAAAGTCATGGTGGAAGAGACTTTTGCAAGTGGCTCACACAAGGCATCACTAATGACTTTTCCCCATGATATATGATGGGACTACCTTATGAACATGATAAACTAGTAAATCCAGGGCTCAAAAATATTAGAATGTTCAAGACCCATCATCCTGCTGATGAGAGTTATGATGTCTCCAATGTCCCATTTAATGTCACAGTGGTACAACTTAGCCCATCTTGAAAAGGTGGTTCGTGGCTCATGAATCCACCTATTAAAATGACGTTTGTAGTGTTTTTCCCTTTTGAAGTAGTACTCAACTGCACTATCTTTGGAAATGTCCATATAAACAGGTGCTAGTGGTATTCTGAAGACTTTCTCAATTGTATCTGCATCAAGGTAGATTATTACTTCACCATCATTATTTATGATGGTTCTCGTGTCCCTGTCAAAGTGATGGGCACAAGCGAGAACAAATTCAGGTTCTAGGGCAGCCACTTGAAAAGAAGATGCATGATGGATATGGTTGTCCAACAACCACTACATATTGCTATCTTGCAGATCCTCCACCCTCTTGAAAAATTCGAACATATCCACATGCCCTATCTTCATGTCTTTGATGCGATCAAAAAGAGAGGAAACATGAGAAGGTGAAACTTCATTTTGATACTTCTTGTATTTATACTTCATCTTCTTTGGAATTGGAGATGATGACAAATTTGACATTGAAGGACAACCTAGTATACTGCGACAAAGACTTACAAGTGTTAAGGCAACATCATAATCACGTGCAACTAACATTTTTCCTTCTTCAAATGGGAAGAACTCCAACCCTTGCACTTCACATTTTTTTGAAAGAAAGATGGGAAACAAATGGGAAATGCTAGGAATCTTGACTTTGACCAATTTCAGATCTTAGGGAAAATTTTACAAGTATACAAGTTTGGGAAGAGTGCACATGCAATTGGATTTCTAAAACCCGAATGCAAGTATACTTGTAAAACGGAAAATGGAGAAATGAGTGAAAAATGAAAATTAGACTTGCGGGAAATGATGTGAACGGAAAGTATGGATATGGGGAATATGGATGGATAAAAATGTGTATATTTTGGGAATGTCATTTTCAAGAAAATGGGAAGAACTTTGGACATGCAATCCGGTTCTAAAAACCCGATTTTGGAAGGCTGGGTATTTTTCATCTTTGCAACTTGGAATTTCAACCAAAAATAGTTAAATTCTTTTTAACCGTAGGGAAGAACAATTATTTTCATCCAGCTTGTAATCAGGATTTAAAATCCCGAATACAAGTAAAGAGGGAAAATGGGGAAGAACAATGCAATTCAAAAATTGCTTTTCAAAGGGGAAAATCTCTCTCACAAAACCGATTTTTGGGGCAAAATAAGTATATACATAAATTAAAACTAAAAAGGAAAAACAAGAAAACAAGGAAACAAGAAAATGAAACAAAGAAAGGAAAGAAACCATACCTTGCTTCAAAGTGAAAATGCCTCTTCAAAAGATGATTAGTCTTTGAAAGAAGAAAGGATAGCTCTTAAATAAAGATCAAACTGCATTCAAAAACCCTTGCCACATTTTTGAAAAACGTTTTCAGCAACAAAACGTGGCAACAAATGCAAGTTAAATGGCACAAGAAGTGGTCAAATCTCCCTCCAACTTCAACACCTAGGCATGAAAGGCAAAAATGACCTAGGAGATTGCAACGTCATGGAGTTTAGATCCCCCGAAATGTGGATTGAAAGATCCACGTGGTAAACCATTTTGACAAAAAATGAGGGTTAAATCATCACTAAAAAAAATGCCTCCTTTCTCAATGAATTTCTCCACAAAAACTTGGGAAGAATTTGTGGCAAAATTGTCTTAGGAGAGGAAAATCGGGTTTTTGGAAGAGAAATGCAAGTTTTAATTTACATGCAATAAAGAAAATCAGGTTATATTTCCCATATAACAAGTTTTAAATGTCAGTTTTCTCTCAACAAGGCAAAATCGGGTTTTAGAATTGAAATTACAAGTTTAAAATTTTCCAATTTGCACTTTATGGAGAAAATCGAGTTTTTTAATCAAAAGAGCAAATTTAAAATGTCACTTTATTTCATTTCTAGGCAAAATCGGGTTTTGGAGAGAGATGTGTAAGTTACAAATTACTTGTAAAGGGAAAATAAAATCCCTACAACAAGTTCTAATAACTTGCACATAGGTAATAGGGGTTTAAAATCCCTATTACAAGCAAAATACATTAAAATGGGGGTTTTAGAAAAGAATTACAAGTTATTTATAAATATGCAATTTAAAATTAACTTGTAACTTATCAAAAAAATCCCTACCATAACTTAAAAAGCCAAAAAGCATCAAGGGGAAATAAAAGCTAAGTTACAAGTTCTTTTTTTTTAATAAAGTGCATTTGTAATTAGCCAAAAATTTCCCTACAAAGATCAAAACAAAGGAAATCATAAAAACTTGCAATTCAAGGAAAATTTTCCACCTGGAGTGAAAGAGAAAAAACCCGAAATTGAAAGAAAGACATAGCAAAAGCACCCAGAATTTGATGAAATTTGAAACATGGTTCGAGGATGGACTGAGGATTAAGCCAGTCCAAGGATTAGGCAAATTTCTGCCTCGGAAAGTGTTCCATAGAGTAAATTTTTCATTTTTTGACAATAATTTTATGTAATGGTCCTTCATTTTTTAAAACAAAAAATGAGGACAACAAACTTACTACAAGCAATTACCAAACTTAAGTGTATTCTTCATATATGTTTGTATAGTGCATATGTAATTAAATGTATGTTCTACATTCTTCTTAGAGAAATTGTACTATAAGATTTAACCATTTCACTTTTCATTATTGAACATGCATCATTAGATCTTATGATAGCTTGGACTTTGGGTTTGGTGGTTGTCATTTGTCAACAAGTGTGTTAAAGTCAGGTGTTATATATGAAATTAATAGAGAGGTGTCATATGGTTTTAGATAACAAATGTGGTGGTTTTGAACTGATGTTTTCTTTGTGGTATTTACATTATTCATTATCTCATAATTTTGATCTCCTCATCTATGGGTTCTTTTTGATAGAATCTATGTCTTACAATATGAACACTTTGAATACAACTTTCAGTTCTAAGAGCACTTATAACAATGAAGAATGTAATGAGTGTCAGACTGTCCCAATTGCAACTAAACTAGGAATGGGGATATTCCAAGTACCTAATCCTCCTGTTGTAGGGAACCAACCTTTTTAACTACTATTGTATTTTTAGATTTCATATATGCAATAATCATTGCATGTTGAATAATGAGCAAATATTATATCTTTCAACATGCTTCATTTATATTCACATTTTGTCAGAAATTCCATTTCATAGTGAAGATATATAATTTGATTTGAAATGTCAGGAGTTGAATATCAATGGCATATTGTATATATGCTACCATATCTATATCAAATTTGATCGATGTTATATGAAGTGAATTGTATGTGTTTCTATGGCTAACAGGAGCTATTTCTGAAATCATCCATTCCTCAAACTTGTATCAAAATATTTATTTCATTTTTTTTCTGAATTGAACAAAAAAAATATCGTTTGTATTTTTTCTTTAACCCAAATTGATATTCATATTAGATTTATATAATACATAATATATATATATATATATATAAATTATAATTATATCTATGAACTTATATAGTAAAGAAAACGGACCTTTAAATTTGTTATTCTAGAAGAAAATAAAATTATGAAGGAAAAATAATCCACCATATATATAGTCTTCTATACAATTAAAGTAGTGAAAACGTCCATAAAACTTTAATAAGAATAGTATCATATGGAATCAAATAATTTATGCAGTATAATATAAAATTAAATTCATACTATATAACTTCATATTCTAGATATTACAATATATATTTTAGATTTTTTTTTTTTTTTTCATATAAAGATGTTTTAGTTTGTATAATAAGTAATTTTGCTGGAAATGTAATGGCAGCTACAGATATTTTTACATACAGTGAATAATAGAAGGAAAACCATTATTTCACTACTGTTGTATGTATAGTGACTGTTATTCACTTTATTTTCACATAAAGTGAATAATAGAAGACAAACTATCTTCATATATTAATCTTATAAGAAATCTATGTTTGGCGTTGGCATTTTTAACCTTTTTGGTACATTGCTATGAACATTGGTATATTTTAAATAAATTGCAATATTTCAGATTTTCATTCTTGGCTGATCATGAGGGCTGAAGCTATTCTGGCTCCAAAACAGATTGTTAGTACAACGTGATAGCGACGTGTTAGTCAATCGCAGCCATTTATTGCAAAATCGACGGTGTAAAACGTGCAACTAACACATGTGTTAGTCAATCCGTAGTGCCATTTTGGAGCTAGAATAGATGCGTCCGATCATGAGTCTATGGAGTCCAGGTGGAGGCAAACCTGGCACAATGCCCTCAACAAAATTAATGATTGTTTTCTTGGTAAGCGATCCAGCTCATCTTATTAATAAACAAAATTAGATGTATGAATAGTTGTGAGGGTTGTACAGATAAAAACTATTGTTTGAAACACAAAATATTAACTTTTGTGTGTTTATATATTAATAATTACAATGCATTGTACTAATAGTTGTGACTTTAAAGTTGTTATTGCTATCAAATGTACTATTAGTTGTAAAAAGTAATCAATCATGTGATGCCAAGTATAGGAGCCTCTTTCGCATGACTATTGATCTCACTTTTGGGGGGGGCTATTTTGGACACCCTAGAAAAAAAGCATGCTGATGTGGCACCATACTTGATGATGTGGCCTTGAAACCTTAGTTATAAGCAAGTGACCAAGTAAGTTGTTGTAAAAAATGAGAGTTATTTAAAATTTCCACGTAAGATTTTGAGAAGCGCAAAATCAGAATAAAATTGTTAAAATGTAATTCGAGTCAGGGGCTAGTTCCATCATCTCTCCAAGTGAACAACATCATTACTCCATGATCTCTCATCTCCTTTGCCTATCAATACAAGTCAAACTTCTATGAGGTTAGCATAGATAGATTTTAAGATAAATAGTTACACTCTTTGAAAATCACCTTGTTTCGGATATTTTGAAAGACAAGTTGCAAACCAGATAAATAATTGAATTTGCATCCCTCCCACTTTGCCTCCCTTAGTTCTTCATGACCTTTGTATCCCTCCCACTTTGTCTCCCTTAGTTCTTCATGACCTGGGGAAAATGGACATGATTCTCCCCCACCTTTCTATCATTGGTATTGTAGAAACAAATAATGTAATCAATTCATTATCAACCATAAAGGTACCACTAGAAAATTAAAAATGAGTGAAGAGAAAATCAGAACAAAGATGAAATATTGATGCAATGAACTAACATTGCAAGACTCGTTCCATACCTTTATTGATTAATATATGTATATATTTATACATATAGAGGGCACAACTACATTTCTATAAACTTGCAAATTATATTGAAAACAAGCTATAATTGTTGCTAGTAAACTATTATTAAGATAGTTAGGTGAAGATGTTGTTGGCATTACAATAAGTTTGTTGGTTGATGATATTGAGAAGGTTGTTGGAGATTAATGATATAATTGATAAAGGATGATTACTGTCTTAATATTATTATTTTGTCATTGATGTCAAGCAATTGATTTTCTGATTCAGTATGATGTTGTCATATCTTAAAAAGTATGTTTTGTTGAGTATAAAGATGTCAGTAAGTGACACTGAAAGAATGTAAAAATGAAGGGGAGTAATAATTATTCAATGGGCAACTATTACCGAGTTAGACAGTGATAGATTATGATATTTTGATTGTTTTGATATCCTATATATGTGTATTCAAAGATTGAACAAGAAGGAGAAAAGATTTCATGCAATAGAATGAGTAAAGGTTTGATACTATTCTATTTTACTAAGCAAGGAGCTAGTCACCGAGATGAGAATGTCTACCAAGTAAAGTTCAGAATTAACCGAGTATCAACCAAGCAGTAACAGAACGCATTGAATGAGTGAATACATTATTAAATGAAGGATGCCAATGAGCTGGAGATTTATAGATTGGAATGTCATGCATGAAGTTTGTTAAGGATCAACAGCAATGGAAATTCAAGAGTTAGATCTATAGCATAGATTGAATGGTCGTAACCGAGCACAAGTACCAAGGAAGGAATACAAGTTTCAAGGCAAGATAAAACATTTTTCAGATCGAAGGATTCAATGAACCTAGTCAAGTTTGAAGATCTAATGGCTAAGATTAATCATGGGAAATGTGATTGATGAGATTAAGTGGTTAGGAATTTCTTATAAATAAAGAAAGTTTATGAACAAAGAATGCAGGCAAATAGAAGCATAGTGATGCTACAAAAGTGATGACCGAATACAGAAGATTGAAAATCTGATTGAAGAATAGAGTGAGAAGCCCAACAAGGAGAAAGATAAGTCTTATGACAAGATTATCTTGAGCACATAGAATCTGCTATAACATTTTAGATGTGAAGTTGCAGATATATTTTATTACTGTTATTTATTTTTGTAAGTGATAGGAAATCTCTTAACCGAGTGGACTTAATAGGCTTATTTGTAAATCCTCTAGAAAGGTAATATTCTAATTGAGTGTTTGAAATCCTTTGACAAGGTCACTTCTAACAAAGTGCAAGATTCTGATAGATCTGAGGGAAATCCCTTGACCAGGTCACATCTAGCAATGTGTATGTAATCTTTAACAGGATTGGCTTTTAACCGAGCATACTCTAGAAGAGTATATTTTCTTGCGGGTCCGAAATCCCACAGTGGTTTTTCCCTATTAGGGTTTCCACGTTAAATCTGGTGTCAAATGGGTTTTAATGTTTCAAGTTTATCTATTTATGAGTTTGAATGATTTACAGTCATAGTTGCATTCTACTAAGCTTGAATCTGATTACAAAATTGGATTGTGAGTTTATCTGATTCACACCCCCCCCCCCCCCCCTCTCATCTAACTAACAGATGTAACTAGGAATCTTTATACACATACTCGCACTTCATTTGCTACACATGTTGCAGCTGTTATGACTTATTATAACACTCTTCCTTAAGGAATAACATGATTTTTATTGACCCCTAATCTCTACATATTACAAACTAGGAATTAAACTAACATAAAACAAAGTAGTACATTCTATAAAAGCTATTCTTTGAATATAATTTATAGACCAGTAAGAATTCTTCAAGTTGCTTCCAACTATTGGTATAGTCATGTAGCTATCATTCAAGTTTCCAACATAATTTGACAACATTTGCACATGAAGTTCTCATCACCTCAGAAAGGTATGATACTGAACTTCTATATTTTAAGATCTCCTCTGAACTATCGGATTACCAATCCTCACATGTATGTCTCATAACTTCAATGAGGTATATAGACTGCATCCTTTTCTATCTTTACAACATTGGCCTCTTAAAAATGGGGAAAGTTCATCATCTTCAATGATGTCATCATCACTAACAATTGGTGGTTCCCAGCAACAATTATATTTAAGCAAATTATTTAGCTTTCCCTTTGAGAAGATCACTTGCACGAACTTTACAATTAATTGCAATATGACTTAATTTCTTACAGTAGTAACACTCAATCTCATTCTTATGAGACATTGTCTTTCCCATCCTTTTCTTTGAGTATAATGCAAGTTCAAGCTGAGCATCTTCTCTTGAATCGCCTTTAACTGCACTCTTTTCTTCAATTAAGAGCACTAAAATCACATCTTTTAAAGTCTGTGTCGATATCTGATTGAGAGTAAATATAATATTGTTATATTTTCAAGGCAAACTATTTAGCAAAATAGCTTAACATCTTCTTTATCAACCACATCACTAACTTTTATTTATCGATTGCATTTTCATTTTCACCTTTCATGTGTGAAAATTATGACCATTATATTTTTACATGCATTTCCAAATACTTCTATGATGAAAAACAACAAAATACCTTTAAAAGTTCCACAGTAGTGGGATTTCAATAACAGCAGATTTACAGATATAAACTAAACTTTGAATGCCAACATTCAGATAGGGCACACAAAACATGGAGATTAAATAGTGACAAGAATTTGTTTCTCTTATACATCAACTTTGGCTTCTTTAGCTCTTCAACTAGTGTTTGATTCAAAGTAGAGAAAAGAATATTCTCTTTCCTTCTGCACTGCAATTTAACCAATTGTAGGTCTTTGATGTCTTTTGAATGCAGCTACGTTCCAGCCAGTCGATGCCTCCACCACAATTGCACACAGCAGCAAATTTCTCCAATCGGGTGTACAGGCACAAATTGCAGATTCTGATATCAAATTAAAAAAGAATGAAGAGAAAATAGAACACAGATGAAATATTGGAAGACGCATTCCATGTCTTTATTGATTAATAGATGTATATGAAGAAACCTTAGCTCGTCATATTGTTTGACACATTTCCCTTTCATAATTGTGAATTTGGCTGTCTCATATTCTAAATAAAATACAACAAAAGACTGTCTAATGGTATCCAACTCTTCTGCTAATATAAGAGAGGGGTTCTTAATATATTCCATCCATACTCCTTTTACTTTCGAAACAAACTGATGAAATTCAAACACATTATCAAACGAATTTAACCAAAAAAAAATTATATACCTTCTCTTTATTTAAGGTTAGATTTTTTTTTTTCTTTTCATATTTTAGAATCATTTTTTATTTATTTATGATGGGTAGTTGTTAGAATGAGATCATGAATCTTTATATGCTTACCTTCTTTTTTGATGAGATCTCCTTCTTGGAAGCATTATGTTTCTTCCATTCTCACAATGCATGCAACCTCCTCTTGGTTTCAACTAGAGAAGAATAAGCATATGCCATAGAATGCTTCTTTAGGACTTGGATTAAGCCCCAACTAGGAAAGAACAACCCTTGACTCGTAAAAACTATACTTCTTGCTTCCACCAACATCATCTCCAAATTTTAGCCAACAAAGTACTCTCTCATAAGATTCAAATTTTTTCTTTCATTGATGAAAGCTCCAATAACTTTAAAATATAGAAGACAAAACTTGTGTTTCTCTACTATTTGCTTGGATTGAGGTTTTTTTTGTAATATAGACTGCTTTTACTTTTTCTTTGAATTTTTTCACATAACACATCAACGAATACATCAATAGAAAGAGATCCCATGTCATAGATTTTTCAAGGTTCAATTCCACAATATTATTAACTCTCAATACAATTGTTTCTCTAAATGTAAGTAACCAAAATTTCTTTGCACTTGTGACATCCTTAGGTAAAATATTTTCTAATGGTTCTAGATACAAAGCATTCTCAATATATAAGAAAATATATTATTTTTATATAATGTCTTATAAGCTCTAACTTCCACTTTGAGAGTTTCCTACACATGTTTGTGATAAACTTATAAGGCACTGAGAGGGGGAGGGGGGGTGAATCAGTGCAAGCAAAAACAATATGAATCTAATCACCAACTTAAACAACTTAAAACTTAATAATCATAAGAGGAATATCGCCACATAAGCTAATTCCCAATGAAGCAAATTCCACATAATACAAAAGATTTATACGTGGAAACCCAAAAGGGAAAAACCATGGTGGGAGTTAATACCCACAAGATTCGCTATCTGCAAAATAAAAATCTTGACCCGTTAAGGTCTTTCAAACATGCCCTGTTAGGAGCAGACTCAGTTAAGGGATTTAAACAATTAGCCCTGTTAGGAGCTTTCACCTATTAGGATCAACCTTGCAAGAGGATTTAACACTTTGATATAGAGATACTCGGTTAAGGGATTTACAATATAAGGTTTGTTAGGACCTATCCGGTTAAGGGATTTTACTGTTGTAACTTTTAGGATAACAATAGTTCAAATGATATTCATATAACACCTATGTGTCTAATAAGATCCACTTCAGATCCTCAAAACATCAATAACACATCAATACAAAGCTTCACTAATCATCGCACAATCACAATCTCAATATTCACCTTTGATCTTATATCTATCTCATAACTCATCACACTTTTTTATAGACATCAATTAATTTGGCTACAACCTTGGAACAATTTCCTAGTTTCAATGAATCTAGACAAAATAATATTACACGTCGAACTTATGTTGGCCACCGACAAAACAAATCAAAACCTGTGTCGTTTTACCAATTTAAGTGACTTTATCACTACCTGTTAAGTGTTCATCAGAATACTTGCTCTTACATCAAATCTCACTTGTCTAGTTGAATATGTCAATGTGTTCATGAAGATAGCTCCAAATACCTATCTCCATCACTCTTGTAAAACCACATCATTCAGCTCTTCATCAATCGCCTGTACTGGTTGCATGAATGCAACTCTGTCTTTGTTTACCGTTTAAGAACCTATTTGCTGGTTCATTGGTAAACTCTCATCTGTACCAATTATACCTTACCGGTTGGCTTCCAAGACTTAGATGACCACAAATATTGTTTCCATCAATGACAACACAAGACATAGTCCTCAAACATGAATCTCAATCTCTTCATCACATTCACCAATCAATCATTTACCGGTTGCATATCACAATAGTCTTTACCGGTCCAGTCAAATGCCAACATTCTCCCCCTTTGGAATTGATGGCAACACTTAGGAAAAAAAAAATTCAACTAAGTGTGCAAAACAAAAAATTGACTCCATGACATATACTCCCCCTTAGCAATTGCATTCTATTACAAAAATTAAAAGACTTATATTGCTACTCTCCCTTTACTTTTTCATACAAAATTTTGACTGACTCTTCAACTATTACTCCCCCTTTGACAACAATGCCAATCAAAGAAGTAAATACATGAAAGATAAATACATTTACAACAAAATTTGCATCAAAATTGCATAGCATATATAGATATAGGAGTTCAAAATATTTTTACAATGCAATCTTAGAAAAAGAATCATGAAAATGTGATTTCAACTGTGTCAGATCATTATGCCAGGTTTCTAAAATAGTGTCGATTATCTCCACATGTGCCCTCATCTGTCCAACAAACTCCTCCATGGCATCTAGAGTGCTCATCTCTGGTGTAGCATGAATGGCTTCAAATTCTTTATAGGCTCTCTACAAGATTTCCACCTTCTGTATTAGCTGTGTGTGTAATTTCTGCAGTGATCCGATCCTCTTAACCTATTCATGTTCATAAGCTTTCAGCTTATGCTGAAGTTCTACAATCGATTTTCCATATTTAATAGCAGAGACATTAAGGGGCTTGAATGACTCACTAAGAACTTCAAGTTCTTGCTTAGCTTCCTCCTCCTTCTTCTTCAAATCAGTACAAAACAATGAAAATTCTGAACAATTGCAAGTGTTTTACCTCTAGTTTCAATTCTTTCTTTCAAACAGTCCTTATTGATAGTAAGAGAAACTTTCCCTTTATCAATTTCAGTCATCAATTGCTCAGTTTTTTTCTTCTTGTAATCCTTGTCAACACTAACATAAGTTGCATCCTCAAACGATTTCATCTATTCTCCGACATCAGAAACAAGTTGTTCAAGCTTGTTAATAGGAGTAACAAAATTATCAATATCAATCTCTAGTAGGAGACTTGACAAAATCTCAACATCATTCCTTATTGTCTCTGCCTCCTGTTGTTCTTTCATCCTCTTCTTCTTGGCCCAGGATTGCATGGTACTTGCAATCTCCATCAACTCAAGTGAGCTCAAATTATCCATGTCTAGAGGACTTTTGATGCTTATAGCATCATCATCTTCATCATCTACAATTTTCTTTTAAGAATCAAGTGACAAAGGTGTCACTTTAGGTTCAGTATCCTCTGTTTTCTTTTTCTCTTCCTTTTCCTTTTTTGTTTCCTGTACCAGTGGGGGTTGTCTATCAATAGTTTGAGTAACTATCGGTGGCTCCTCATCTTTGTTTCCTTCCTATCCCTGTTCCCGTTCATGTTGCTCAGACATTTCAACATTAACATCTTGTACATTTAGATTGACAAGAGCACCAACATCATCATTATTACCGGTATCATCATCATTAGGGATAATCTCAGGTTCAGTTTGTGTGTTCACTGGTTGATTATCCATCACAATTTCATTAGGCTTAAAATCAGTTATTTTAATACCTTTCAGATGATCTTTAGCCTCAAACCTCTCTGGTTCATCTTCCTTAACTTCTTCCTCTTCATTCGGAATTAGACCCAGTACCTTTTTCAACATTTGTTCAATCTCCCCATGGACTGATTGGATCTCGCCAATTAACATTCTTGTCAACCTTATCTTCGACCTAAGAGATGACTTTGCCTTAGCAATAATTTCATCTAGCTCTTCTTCAGTAGCTTCAAGTTGCAAGTTTTTCATAAAATATTCAATGTATTCTCTATCTTATTTCATGGTTGCCTGCAATCTAGCATCAATTATATTATACAATGAATTTGGAATTTGCCCTTGCAATTCAATTAGGGCCTTGCTATATTTATTCACCATGTAAACAATTGCATCTTCTATTTCCCTTTGTTCATCTTTACTAAACTTATCAAATAGTTTATTCACACCAGTCAATATACCATACTCTTTAATGTTTATTATTAAATTTTCATGAGGTGTATGCTTGATTACTAGTTTCTTTGGAGATTTCACAGGAGTACCAACACCCTTTGACCTTTTGCCACTATCCCTTAGGGATTTCTTCTCTCCTTCAGACTTAGTCTCTTTTTCATCAACATCTACTTGTTTATGTGCTTGTTGCTTTTTCCTTTTACCAGCCTTAACCGATACAGTAGGAGGTTCGACAATCTTAACTTTTCTCTGGAACTACATCTTCAAAGCTTTCTCCTTCTTAGTTTCTACTGGTTTCTCCTTCTTAATTTCTACTAGTTTCTCCTTCTTAACAGCTGCTGGTTTTTATTTCTCTGCAACCTTTTCCTTTCCATCTCTTGTCTTTACACTGGTGGGAGTACCAATTGGTGCACTTGATATTCTCTCCTATGGAGCAATATGCTTTGCTCTTGCTTCAGCAATGGCTTACTTTGTGAATCTTGCTTGCTCTGCAAATGCTTCAACTTCTTTTCTTACTTTCTTTGCAATTATTGGTCTTTGAAGTTCAAAGTGCACTTGAAGGGATTTCTCCTTGTAAGTGCCAAACCATTCTGCAATTGTATCTATCGGTTAGGCAAGCAAATGATAAATGTATACAATCCGAATATCTTTGTCCACTTCATATCCCATGGGCATAACCCATGTAGTCTGGGGCACAACTACCTCCATCATGCAAGTATCTGTATCAACCAGAAAGTAAATTGTGATTTCATGTCAGTTGACAACTTCTGTCAGTATCCTTTCCCTTGCATGCATTTTCTTCAGAAGTTCTTTAAAATATCCCCATGCAATTTTTCCAAAATCATTACCAAGCATTCTAATGTTGTACTTCATCTGCATCAATGAAAGAGTGCCATCTATCCATT
>NW_026729833.1:0-35000 GCF_030272615.1 Cryptomeria japonica | reverse complement strand
AATACAAAAGGTATGATCTCAGATTTAAAATCTCAGTTATCTATGAAATTTGAAATGAAGGACTTAGGAGCAGAAAATTACATTTTGGGAATATATATCAAAAGGAATAGATCTAAGAGGAAACTTTGGCTTAGCCAGAGAAAGTATATAACCAATGTTCTTGACAGGTTTCATATGTCTGACTGTAAATCACAGGTTGTTCCCATCTTGCAGGGAACTAAGTTGTCTGTGCTTGACAGTCCGAAATGTCCAAAAGAGATAGAAGACATGAAAAGTATACCTTATGCAAGTTCTATTGGCAGCTTGATGTATGCTATGGTCTGTACAAGACCAGACATTGCACAACTAGTGGAAGTACTTAGCAGGTTTATGTCTAATCCAAGAAGGCTACATTGGGATGTTGTAAAGAGGGTGTTTAGATATCTGAAGGGAACTTCAGATTTTGCTTTGTGCTATCATGGTCATTCTGATGATTCAAAGAAAACTCTCAGTGTATGTGGTTTTGTGGATTCTGATTGGGCAGGAGACGTAGACAGTAAAAGATCCACTAGTGGATATGTTTTTGTCATGAATGGTGGAGCAATTAGTTGGATGAACAAGCGGCAATCTGTAGTCGCTTTGTCCACTACAGAGGAAGAATACATGGTGGCCATACATGCTTGTAAAAAAGTTGTCTGGCTTAGGCGTTTGAGTTCAGATATTGGTTTTGATGCAGGGTAGGTTGAAATTTGGAGTGACAGTCAGAGTGCCATATGTTTGGTGAAGAATCCTAAATTCCATGCCAGATCGAAGCATATTGATGTTTAGTATCACTTTGTTCATGACATGGTGGAAGATGGAATATTTTATCTTAACAAGGTAGACACTCTGGAAAATGTTGCAGATGCCTTGACAAAACTTGTGAGCACTCACAAGTTCAAATGGTGTTCTAATTCTATGGGCCTTGATACCCATGTTTCTCAATAATGTCTAGAATGGTAATCGGTCTAGTGAATTCCTCATCAAATAGGAGTTTGTTGGAAATGTGCCTCGAATTAACTTGACTTGTGTTCAGACTGATCAGAGTAACCTATCCCAATGGAACAGTTGTCCATGTGACTCTTGCCGATGGATTGATGGAACCCTCTTCTTGTGATCGGCTATCGGGTGAGCAAGTCTGAGATGATCCAATGGCTGTTGCTATACCGCAATGGGAAGATGATCAAAATTTATTCCCCGCGGCTTGGCAACAAAGCACGTGCAAAAAGAAGTGAGTTAAAGACCATCTAGGTTAAAGGTGGATCAATGACTATCGCTATACTGCTATGGCAAGATGCATGAATGTTATCCATCATGGCTTGGTGACCAAGTGGTGGGGCCCGACAAGAGAGAAAATTAGGTGAGATAACGGTCAAGCAGATCAAGGTTGATCCAACTGTGATCGCTAGGTTGTGATGGGAAACTACTCGTTATAATATCCATTGCCATCCAACGACAAAGAAGAGCTTCATTTTGGGTTGTTAGTGAGGTCATGCTAAGGTGGTAGGACAGGGACTCTAGAGCCAATCATGGAGTGACACATGGTATAAGTGAGTGACCTAGGTGAGATAAGGGTTGTGCAAACCGAGAAGACCCAACATCATATCTGAGGAAGATCAACAGTGGAGTAAAATTCTAGGACTATCAGTAGCTGTCGTTGTACAGAGGTTGTGAGGTTCCCGAAATGTTATCCCTCATGACATGGCGACCAAGTGGTGGGACTTGGGAGGAGAGTGGCTAAGGCGAGTTAAAGGTCGAGCAGATCACAAATGCTCGGACAACGATCGAAGAAAATCTGATGGTGGTTGCTAGGTCATGATGGGAAATTGCTCGTTAGACTTTCCATTGTGACCCAACGACAAAGAAGAGCTTAATTCCTATAGTGAGTCCATGACAGACTGGAAAAGATGCAAGCTAGAGGTCAAGCAAGTGGAGTAGAGACTGACTATGGGTGTGCACTCGTACCAGAGTCCAAAAGATAAACACTTGGACATTGAAGATGGTCTTGTCGGTGTATATGAATATGAACTGACCCAACTTCCTGGTGCATGTGGGATATTGTGTTTCTCATGAATGCAAACTGACGCAGATAGTTAGACTTCAAACCATTGGTGTAGTTGCTTAGATGAACTGTCGATAATCTGATATATGTAGCCATTGGATAACTATGGTGATAAAGTGATTAGTGTATGTCGATTATAGTGTCTAGTTCATAGACTGAAACTTTATTGTAAATTCATTTACTAGAAATAAAGTGTTCAACTATTGGTGGTGGGTTTTTTCCAGATAGGTTTTTCCCACTTAATTCTTGGTGTTCTGTCTTTGTGATGATTCTATGTATTTTGTCTATGCTATTCTTAACATTCTGTAAAAGTTTTAAACTGCATTCTTGCATGATCTTCCCTATTAATTGACATTAGGAAGGTGTTTCCACACTATGCTTTCCTTACATATATCAAAGACCCTAAGTGACCGGTTGTCAAATGTAGCTCTGGTTAAGCTCATAACCTCTTTGTTAGGGATTTTATTCTTCTTGTCAGGTCTAGAACCGGTGGAGGGTAAACCAATAACATCTCTTATAGCCTCCTTAGTAATCTTAAATATTGAGTCCAACAACATAAATTCACGGTGAACCCTGCTAAGGACATAGCAGATGAATTCATCTGAGAATTCAGGCATATGGAGGATATCTATGAAAACTAAATCCTCAACTACCTTGTGTTCTGGTTTCACTACCCCATTCTTGTCAGTGATTACATTCATGTACATGTTCATCAAATCTTTGGACCCTAAACTTTCTATGTAACAATGTATGTATGCCCTAGGGTCTTCAGTAAACGCAACTCCCTTCGGGATTCTATAAAATGCACCAATAGAGTCATCCAGTTTTTCTATCTCAGGAATAATCTTGAAAATGGGTCTAGGTCATTTTATGTTCTCCATGATGGTAGGTTTTCTATGAATTCAGGAACAAAAGATGAAGATGCCATTACGAAATATAAATACCTTTTAACTGTGAAATCCTTGAATGCTCTGAAAGACCTTTGTTGCTTCGCCTTTAGAATGCCTTTGCTCAATTTCTCTCTCTTTGAATGCTTGGATTCTTGGTGAATTGAAATGAGAAGTTGCAATGCCTTTATAACCAAAAATTAACTTACAACTGCAATAAATGCTTTGCCGGTGAAGTGAAAACTCCACATATCCACCGGTAAAGATGAATTATAACTTCTTACCACCAACCGAGGGTTAATGCATGATTTTCAATTTGTTGCCTTACCCCTAAGGATTATTCCTTAGTTAGATGAAGAATTTCTTGCCGGTGTAGGATTACCCTATTCTACCGGTGCAGAGACAGATTCATCAATTTTCTGATCTCTCTTCCTAATCTATTGTTTAAAAAATTCTTGCTGGATTTTAGTCACCTTTTCTTTGCCTTTTCTATTGGATCCTTTATTGTTTGCCGGTACAATCTTACTTCTACAAAATTTTGCAATATGCTCAATCTTATTACATGCATAACAAGTTACATTGTTTCTCTGAATAGCCTTTCCATAACCTTGACCAATTTGAGTTTTGTACTGGTTAGATAAATGTTCAAATCTACCACAAACATAGCATTTCACATTCATTCTACAATTGTCTAAGTTATGACCATTTTTATTGCATTTGGAACATTGACCGGTGGGTAAGTTTGTATTCTGGTTATTCCTAAATCTGCATTGATTTGCTCTATGACCAAATTTGTTGCAATTAAAACATTTCCCATTAAGTTTATAAGAATTAGGTTGCCTTACCGGTTTGTTGTAATCATGATTGTTTGCAATCCCATAACTTTCTCCATGTTCAAATCCAAGTCCAATTGTTTCTCCATCTGGTTTCTAACTTTTCAACATATCATCAAGATTATCTAAACTTTTCTTGAATTTGTCTATCTATTTATTTGCAATGACCAACACACTTTCCAAAGTGCTAACTTATCTCATAAGTTCCTCTTTGTCATGTTGCATGCCAATCAAATCAGTTTTAAGAATATCATTTTCATAACTAAGCCTTTGAGATTCATATGATCTTTCATTAAGTCTTCTGGCCAAATCTTCCTCATTCCTCTTTCTATCTTCAATATCCTTGCATAGTCTCATCGTTAAATCTTGCATCTCATTATTCATGTTACTTTTCTCTTGTCTTAATTTCTCTGCAATATCTCTGAGAGTTTCTTTTTCTTCATCATCTTGATTTTTCAATTGCACATGTAATTCTTTTCTCTTATTCTTTGCTATAACCAAGTTATCTTGAAGTGCTTTGATGAATTCCCAAGCAGTTCTAAGTTCATCTTCTAGTTTGATATTCTTCAATTTTTCTGCATCAAAATCTTCAAGAGCTCCTTCCAATTGTTGTCTCAAACTTTCCATTGGTACCCATTTCAGAATCTTCCTCAAGTTGTTAGGCTTCTACAAATAGAGGACTAGGCTCTGATACCAATTGTTAGATACTTGATTAGTCCCAAAGACACTGAGAGGGGGGTGAATTGGTGTCTAACTAGTTTGTAAGAGATTTATACTTGTTTGCAACTTTATAACCCAAATTAATGTACTAGTAAGCAAATAATAATGCAATAAAGAGAAACAAAAGTATAACCATTAATGCACACCATAACACAAACATTTTTGGTGAGGAAACCCAGTAGGGGAAAAACCTCGATGGGATTTGTAACCCACAATATTTACTCACTGGCCAATATGAATAAATATTACTTATACAATAGGGGCCTGCACATGCAGGAAGGCCAACACCCTAGAGCTCACTACTCAACAGAAAAATGGAGTCCCACTGACTACAAAATTGGATGATTATATCCAATGACAATGCACTGCTCAAAATAGTATCTATAATGATGGATTCAATACCGGTTTAAGTTCTGTTAGATACCTCTTCCATAAACCTTACTTTGCTCTTCTCTGCTCTTTATTCACTCATAAAATAATTACATCATAATGCACATACAGTTATTCGCTCTCATATATCACTTGCATTTATTACCTAATTACATATCTTTACTTACAAAATGACCTATAAATATCATGCGTATATGAGTCTTTACAATACATCATGTCAGCTATACAAATAATATTACAATACAAAATAATATAATTTCCATGTCGGCTAGGAGTGCTGGTAAGATCTTCTGTCAGTGTAGATTGGATGCTGGTGTGAATAATCTTGTAGTGTCTACCAGTGCTGGTAGATGATGTTTGTTGCCGATGTAGCCTGTGAACCATGTTACCAGTTGGTTGTCATCAATGACAACATCAACTATTCTCATCTGAGTGTATAATGCCAACATTATTGACCATCAAAAGACTTGTGATCAACCATCAAAAGATTAGTGATCGACCATCAAAAGACTATTTTGTGGCTCTAGTACGAAGGAATTTTCTAGTAAAACAATCTTGATAGTGGTTCCTACTATGAAAGTATGGTTTCTTTTAACAACACCAAGCTTTGTGATAGGTGTACAAGCAAAGTCAGGTCAGTGGCTTTTACTAGCAATGATTGATAGCATATAGGACAACATCAAGCATTAGATTCAATAAGTAGCAATCAAGAATCACTATAATATACAAGAAATAAACTTATCAACAAGAGCTAGATTCAATAGGTAGCAATCATAAATGGTCATCAACAACACAATGATGTTTGTCATTGAAGAGAATCATTATAAGGATATTTATAGAGCTAGAGATCAACAATCACATTGGATGGAAATGAAATGAACCATCAAACACAAGAAATAACTAATGAACACCATTTATAGACAAAAATGAGACAGTGATTGAGGTTATTTCAACATAAGAGAAAACATAGTTTGCTACAAGGTATTTAGAATAGTAATGAGGTGCCAAAGCCATTTGGAACAATCAATTGAGAGAAGTCCCTCATTGGCATCATTGAAGATTATATTCAAAAACACTATTGAGTTCATGTGAGTATAGAGAACAAATCAAATGCAATGCCATAGAATATAGTGGCAGAGAAAATGATAAGACAAATTAAAAAATGCTAAAGAAAATGTCAACTAATAAAAAAACTTACAAGGATGAGGCATATTCACAACTTTTTCACTCACGCCATGGCCGATATCAGCACTAGAAGCAACTCATAGTGTTAGTGTACATACAAGACAATATGGGAGTTCATTATACCCAACAACTTGTGGTGTTGTTGTTCGTATTGGCTCTGTTGGACCCTTCAATTAAGATTCAATATGTATTTTTCAATAAGATTAACTGTGCAACATAATGAAATATTGAAAATTGTGTTATCTTATTGAGCTTCACTTTGTTTCAAGAATAGTTTAATATTCTCTACTTAACAAGGCCAACCACGTGAAGGTGGAAGCTCATTTGGCCCCTCCCCCCCTAACATCACTCTAAATTCCTCGTTTACATCTAACATTCATTCATTTTTTCTACCATTAATAAAATATAAAATTCATTCATTAATATCACACAACGTTCATTAGCACATAACATTAATTAACAATCATTAACATGCAACAGTCATCAATATTCATTAACACATATCATTCATAACCATTCATTAGTACATAATTACATTCATTAACACATAAAAATCAGTAAGGTAGATTACATTCATTTCCTTTTTTTTTTTTTGCTTTGAAGCTATGTAAAGAATAAGTGGAGAATCGTTTTCTTCATCATTTCCCCCTCTCTTTAGTTGTTCTTCCCTCTGCTCATGATCTCTATGTATGCCTAGTCCTATACTAAGGATGAGGACACTGAAGCGAAGGGAGGTCCTCTGCAATAACAAAGAAATGGGTTAAATTGAAAACATTTTTTATTGTTACAAGTATTTCATTAATTTAAAGAATATAACTATGGCACTCTTTACCTGATGGGGCCACATCATCTTCCACATCATTTTGTCTAGCCTCAACCTCAACATGTTGAACACCCTCTAGATCCTTTGGAGTCGAAATAATAAAGGTTACATTAATGTTGAACACAAATTGCAATCAAATTTGTCTAAAGGAATAACAATGGTCCTCTTTACCTGATTGGAGAACATCATGTTCCTGATGTTGTGTACATAGATCATGCTCCACTTGGTCACCACCGACTACATGCTCTAAAATATTAACAAAAAAGGTTACATTAATTAATACACTAATTACAATTTAAGATATTTAATTTTATTAATAATTACATAAATAAATTTGAATAGAAAATGAATACCTCCACTACTAGGATGCATATCCGGACCTTCATGTGCAGGTCATGTTTCACGACTAACAGGCTGCATTCCAATGTCATGAGCATTGTTATCATTGCTTTCTTATTTAAAACAAATATAGTCACTTTATGTTGGAACTCACATCAATTAGATTATTGGTAAAGTATTCAATTAGATTATTGGTAAAGTATTTAATTTGAAACAATTTTCATTTAGCTTATTTACCTGTGTGACGGATTCACCAGAATCTTGTGTTTTCCCACTCAATTCTTGTAGTCGTTCAGCCACGGCTGTATAGCCTTGCTGGTAGGCAATTCTCTTGTCATCTTCTGTGGGTGCTCTATTGAATTCAGAGCCCTTCATTTTTGCTTGGTATCGTGAATTTTGCTTGCATTGTTTGATAATAAAAAAAAAATTGTTTACAATTTATAAATATTTTGATGCAATATTTCATTTACTGATACTTATAATTCATGTGGCAAGTTTCATATAACTACTAGAGCCGAGTTTGTGTTGCCTGTTCTTTTCTTGTCTTGCCTTGGTTTCCTTTGACGTGTCACTCAGTCTATGGAAAGTTTGAAATATGTTAGATTATATAAATATAAAGAGTAATTAGTACATAATTATATTCTTAATAGTATCTCATACCTTCTTTTGGCATCTGGTGGTGTATTTCCTTTTTTCCTTTCAATTCTCTCCTTGGCATCCAAAATCAAGTCCTTCCACTCCCTCTCTAGAATCATGGACGGATGCTAATACTTTATGTTCTTCTCCAAATGTGTCATGTATCGGTCCCTCACATACTTTAGATATGTGCTAGCTTTTTCAAGGAGCTTGGTTTTTTCGAATGTGTCATTTCCAAACAACTCAACCATACGGTTTGTCAATTCATCTTTTAACCTTTTTTCTTGGTCATTCCACCTATTAAAGCAAAAACAAACCTGTTAGATTAAAAAATGAACTGAAGGTATCTTTATTATAATTCAAGAAATGGATCAAAGGAAAACTATTCTAGAAATGATATGAAATCAAAATAGTGGATTAGGGTTAGTTCACATATGATGTTCCATCTTTTACCTATGGTGGGCTTAAATATCTGCAATACAATGTCATTAAGATTTTTATAAAAAATATCATTTCCTGCAAAACATTCATGGGATCATTAGTCCAAAATGACTGATCATTAAGTAAATTACAATTAGACTATATGTAATAATAATTTTGAAGTACCTGTAACCTTCTATATCTTTAAGGGAATCAATTCTTCATCGCTCACCATCAATGTGGCCTACAACGTGTTGGGTCTCAAATCAACAGATTGGATAGGTTCTAAGGAAATGCCAACTCGTATGATCAAACCCTCCAATTGACTTGGCCAACATATAGAGTGAACCTGTTTAGTTGTTAACTCTCTCACTTCAGGCTCTGCAGGACCTAGGTGGGTGTACCTATTCACCAGTTGTTCTTAATGACCGGTGCTTTTTATAGCAGATTAAGTGTCTTGATCTGGTTCCCTCCTATCTCAAGATGGCATAGATTCCTAGGATGGAGATATAGCAGATGAGTTCAAGATTAATGTTGTAGAAGCTATTCGATCTATGTTTCTTACTTAGTTACTCCTGTTGCTTTTAAAATGACATATGACGAATACGGTGATAAGTGTAATCTGTAAATAACCAGTGCCTTCTTCGTTGTTTGGGCTACAGAGTCATTATATTTTCTTTAGGACTTATTATGCGAACCTGTGAGACAGCTTTTTAACCCACCCCTTTATGGACCTATCGGTTATTATATCTTTTGAGATCAATTGAATGCTTATATCATAAGTTGCTTGAACGAATTTAACCCTACCTTTAAGGGACCATTCAAGTAAGCACTGCGAAGAACAATTACAATTCGCAAGCAGAACTTTTATTTCAACTTTATGACATATAACATAAATTTCATTCCAAGAATATGAATAACCTTATCTCTTTAGATAATATCACAAGCGATCACCAAAACAAAATGAAATAATCCACAACACATACGCAAAGAAAAACAACTGATCATAGCATGTATTCCATCAAAATTTGTATAATAGAGAATTTACAGGTTGGCATACATTGCTATCTTGTTCCTATTCTAACTTGTTACCATATTACAAAAAGTCTTTCTCACATATATATGAGAGCAAGAGCCAATTATGAAAAGACGTGTCTTTTCAAAACATTAATTATTAATTTGAATATTCCTAACAAACTTAAGTAAAAAGAGATTAAGAATTCCTAAATGATGAATATAATCATCTTCTTTGAAAGTCTTGATCTTAACACTCTGTTTCTTCAATTCTTCTCCTTGTGAAAGGTATTCGAAGATCATCTGGTTGATGGTAGGGGCCATGTCTTTGCTTCGGTCCAATCTTGACAGAGCTCGATCCTTGATGCTTATAAGCTCATTCTGCAAATCTTCCATGGACATTACTCCTCCTTCTTTATAAAATGAGGGCATTCCAATAGGGCTCCCATCATCCAATTCTTTAAGATCTCGCTTTAGCATATCTTCGAATTTAGCATGATCTTCTATGTGTGAAGTCCCTTCAGCTTTCTCCTCTGGCGTCATCACATCAATACTGCTTATCACCTCATCCAATCGTGCTTTTAACCTTTCATGCTCTCTTAATGCTTTTATGGTTCCAGTGTACACCCTCCAGTAATGTTCGACATGTATAAGCATGGTGTTGAATCGGTGTTCAATGATGTCGTTAACCAATTTATCCATTTTTTGTTGGATATTGTTTATCTGTTTGGCAGCCTTATCTGCTTGATACTTCCAATATAGAGCATCAGAAACATCATCCAAGCTCTGTCCTATAGGATGCGAGGCATATTCATTCAAGGGAATCCCTGTCTTAAGTTGTAATATTTTCGTTTGCAACTTTTGATTCTCTTCTTTAGATTTTTCATATCAGCCCTTATAAGTAATATTTTCTCTGACCAAAAACTCCGTCTGATCCATATTTAATTTGGCTACATCCAGGTTCAACTTTGCAGTGACCCTAGGGTCAGTCTTTCCAACCTGATGAATCATGAGGTGTCCAAAGGTTTCTTCGATATCTACAATAATTGGCCTTTTTACCTTTGGATATAATGCCCATTGTAGGAGAGCCTTTTGATCAGGATCATACCCGGAGCCCAGGAACAATTTATCTACCTCTTGAGGCAACACCTGTTGATTCAAATCCTACTTTTTCAAGAATCCGTCAAAAAGAAGTGCTGAATTTATGTCCCAACCAGAGAAGATGATGACACCAGCTTCTTTTAATATTTTCCTCCCTTTCTCAGGGGTCATATCCTTCATGAGCGTATCGATTTCATCCTGTAATCTTTTCATCTGTTCTTCTTCGGGTCTTCCAGCCATGCTTCATTTCACATGGGCCCCTTTATACTGGTACAAGAATGAAAGGAATTCCCTTGAAGAGGTGAATCCGTCATCAGCAACGAAATCCTCATGCTCTGTCATTCTTATGTCAACTACATCTTTAATGTTGAATTCACCAGTGTCTACATCCACCTCTGCTTCAAAACCCAAAGGATAATCTTCTCTAGGAGAGTCAGCAGGGATACTACTAGCAGTTGATTTTGGTGACATGTGAGCCAATGGTTGACTATCCTTTTCAGTATTGATAAAATGAAGGAACTGGGGGGGCACCCTATGCATAATCTCTACTTCATGTTGAAGTAGCCTTTTGGCTATCTCCACAGGATCTTGGAGGTTTCCAAGCAAGTCTTCATCCACCATCCCCCTTGCTCTTTTCCATTTGAAGGCTTCCTAAGTCATTTCGCTTTTTTCTCTCAAAGCCCTGGCCTCTTCCCTTTCAAGGTTCTTGATCAAGTCATCTGGCATTTTAGCCACATGTATTCCGGCCTTTAGTTTTTGTGACGCCCTGGCAGCTCTTATATATCCCTCAGGATCAAAGTTCTCTCTAGGTTCACCCAGAGTCGTGCCATAATAATCTAATTTATTTTGAAGTAGATGATAGCTTTTTGAACTTTTAACAATAAAATCAGAAAAAACCAATAACCCTGGAACAATGGACTGTTTACCAAAATCCGTAAGATGTTTGGCACTGACCATAGATAACTGTCTCACAATCTCCAGGCTAGCCACCCTGTTTGGTACTGTAATTGGAAGCATGTATGGCTTTCCTTCATACCCAAATACCCCGATTTCTGTATGATTATTGTGGCAATACCAGTCACCCCAATTGTGATCAATCTGGGACTCTGGAGAGAAGTCTTTTGGCCTGAGGAATCTCTTAATTTCAAGGGACAAAGTATAATCTCTATGTTGCCCAAAGGCCGCACTAAGGGGTTTCACAAAATATTCCTGAAAGTGCCAGTACTGGTTGTTCATGAATCTTTGATACCATGCAGAAACCCACAACTGAACTGGTTTCTTCAAACCATTCTTATCATAAGCTCCGATGCAGAAATCATCTGACCAGAAATTGATTTCTTGTCCACAATAAAGAATAATATGCATCAATAAAGAGTACAATGTAAAATGGATATTCACAAGGTCTCCTTTCAACTTCTCCAAACCATGATTTAGGGCATCTGCAACATAAGTGGCATAATCAAATGACCTAGGGTCTTTCGATTGTAAATCGGCACACAGAACCATAACCCCAATATCCATGAGAGGATGAGCCTCTAAGCCTAATACTTGTGCTGCAGCATAGTATGTATATTTAAAATACGGATGGAAATGGTTGACATCGAATGGCACCTTGTCATTTTTGCTGAATGGAACAATGGACCCACCCACTTTCGACTGGTGAATAGGTAATCTCCATGTCCTGTAGATGTTTTCCAAGCTAAAGAATTCTTGCGATAGTTTTTGCATATCGATTTTCTCCTCTACTTCCCGGTCTAGATCAAATACCATATCAATAGTCTGTTTGTTAATCACCACCAAGGGATTCCCTCGGTAGTCGCATATGGTTTTGGTTCTCGGATCATAGCAATCTACCAGAGCTTTCATTAATTCAACATCCACAAACACATTTGGGACTACCAATTTCCCTATGTTTTTCTTCCATAGATTACTTATGGGCTCAGGAGCATCCCTTCTTTTGTAACTAAACAGGAACAATTCATGTCCCCTGATTTCGGTCCATATGTGTCCCAGATGTTCAAATCTATCCTCCAATCCTTCTTCTTCACTTTTGATCTTTTTAGACCTCACGCTGGATGTCGGGCACTGGTCTAGCAAATCCTGAGTCAAAGCTCTACCTTCCTTTTTCTGTCTTTTGGGCTTCTCTTCAGGGTTTAGCTCTTTCCCTTTCCTACTCTTTTTAGAAGAAGAAGACGGTTCCATAATAAATATGAGAAATCAAACTTACTTGGAAAATTTGTCTAGCTCCTCTGATTGTCGTTCACGAATTCTAGCAAATTCCTTGCAGCTTTCAGTTTCTTAGCATCAATCTGGTTCTTATGAAAAATTCGATCAGTTCAGCTATAATTGCATGGGCAACTTGTGCACAGTTAATGTCTCTGCATCTATAATGGCTATTCAAATGTTTAAACTTAATTGCAGATGTGACATTCTTCACTTGGGCTTTTAACTCTTTCGCGGGAAGTACTGTTCAACTGAAATGATCGTAAATCGAGTTTTCGATGAAACCCTGGTCTTCGGCCGGATACTTTAACCTTTCATCGAAAGCTCACTTCCTTTGATATCACTTCATCGGTGAATAGCCTATGTTGAAAAACCCTTTTCAAGTCTCCTCGAAATCATCTTTTCTTGGATGAACTTTCTTTCGATAAGTCACTCGCAAGTTTCATCGAAATCATATTTCGATGAGTTCTATTCTTCGGTGAATGTTCATGCAAGCTCTTCGAAAGTCATTTTTCTTCGACATCCCCCTCATCGATAAAACCCCTCTATTTTTGTTCGATACAATGCTATCGATGAGATTTGCATTTCGATGAATGCTTTTTGAATTTCTTCGGCAGTTGTTTCTTATCGAAATCACTTTTTGCCTTTTGCTTTTTGCTTTTTGCTTTTCGATGAAATTGGAGTATCGATGAGCGGCTGCCTTCATTTATCGAAAGTGATATTCTGCCGAAGACATTTTTACGTAGTTCTTTAGATGTCATGCTTTATTTCGATGAAAGCATTATTTCGGTGAAACTCCTTTTGAGATGCTCGATATGACATTTTGGTCGATAACCTTTTAGTTTTCACACCCTTAGGAAGATTTTTTTTAATTTTCAAACATAGTGTTCAACAGTGGCTCTGACTGAGGATGGAGGCATATTGTGTATGTCTTCAAGAATTCAGAATCTCTGGTTAGTGAGGAAAAAATTTGACAAGTCATGGTATTTACAATGGAAGTGAATCCTAATCTACTGTGCATGTAACAGAGTTCATCAAGAAAAGAAAATTTTCAAGAATTGTCCATGTACTGGTAATTCTTGGACTTCCCCTGCTGTATTTTGGAGCAGGTAGGAGTCTCCTCCTTTTTTATCCATAATCACATATGGTCCAATCCATAAAGCCTCAAATTTGCCATGCTTGCCTTTGTCCTGACTCCTGGCATTCCACATTAAGACCCAATCACCCACACAAAATTTCCTATCCGTCGTCCTCTTGTCATACAACCTCTTCATCTGATTTTGAATCTTTATATTCTGCTTCTGAGCCTCTGTTCTGACTTCATCAAGCTCTACTAACTACATCATCCTCTCTTGTGAGGGGTTTTCAACATCTATCCCTTCTTGAGTCACGAACCTATGTACCGGCAAGAGATTGTCCAAAGGCAATCTGGCTCTTTTGCCATAAACCAACTCAAATGGAGACTTTCCCATAGATTTTTTCATTGTTATTCTATCTGCCCATAATGCAAGACTTAATTTTGAATCCCATGCCTTCTTGTTGTGTCCCAACATCTTTTTAATGATCTTTAAGATGTTCTTGTTGCTTGATTCAGCTTGCCCATTTCCTTGAGGGTGGTAAGGAGAGGAATGAGATATTTGAATGCCATACTCTTTACAAAAAGTGTTGAATTCCTCCGACCTAAAGGACATGCCATTGTCTGAGATGATCTTCGTAGGAACACCGAATCTAGTAATAATGTTCTCCATTATGAATTTTATTACCACCTTACTGGTAGCTTGTCTAGTAGGTATTGCCTCTACCCACTTGGTAAAATAGTCTGGAGCAACCAATATCCATCCGTGCCCTCCGCTGGACTTTTCAGATATCTCTCCTATGAAATCAATTCCCCATTGTTGAAAGGGTTCCTCAGCTAGCATTGGTCTTAATGGAAGTGACCCTTGATATTTCAATTTGCCTGAAAACTTCTGACAAGCTTCACACTTTCTAACATACCTATAAGAGTCATTGAAAACGCATGGCCAAAAGTATCCAGCTCTTAATATCTTATGTGCAGTAGTCTTAGCCAAAAAATGACCACCACAAACCCCATCATGCATCTCTTGGAGAACTTTCTCAGCTTGGCAGTTATCTAGGCACAATAATAATATCCCATCTCTGTTTTTCCAATACAAGTCCCCATTGACAATCACGTATCTCGCAGATTTCAACTTTAAAGTTCTTCTCTGATTATCAATCATACCATTCGAGCACTTTAAGTGCTTAAGGTAGTATATAATGTCAGTGTACCATGTTGTATTCTCAATACTGAAGTTTGCTTCTTCTAACCCTACTTGGTTTACACAAGACTCCTCAATTTCAGTCCCTGTCATGAGTTTGGCCAACCCTTGTCCTTTGATAACTTGTGAAATTTTGAGTTCAATGTTGAACTCTTGTATTTGGTTGATCCACTTACATCTTTTGCCTGTGACCTTAGTTTGTCTGAAGATATCTTTTACTGCTGCATTAGGAACATATGCTACAACTTCAACCCCCACTAAGTATGGTCTAAACTATTTTACTAATTTAACCAAGGCATAAGCCTATTTTTCATTCAACTCATATTTTATCTCTGAAGGGTTCAAAGACTTGCTAAAATATGCAATGGGCTGCTCATATCCTTCTGGATTCTTCTGCAACAATACTGTTGCTATTGTATGACAAGAAGCAAATGAGAATATTATAAAAGGCTTGCTGAAATTTGGAGAGATTAGTACTAGTGCTTCAGAAATTGCTCTTTTGATTGCTACAAAGGAATCAATTGCTTCCTCAGTCCAATCAATTTGGACTCCTTTCTTTAACATCTTTACTATAGGTTTTATTATGTCTGCAAAATTTAGAATAAACCTTCTCACAAAATTTATTTGTCCCAAGAATGATTGAATGGCCTTGATAGTTCAAGGAATGGGAACCTCATTGATAGCTGCTACCCTTTCAAGGTCAATTCTCACCCCTTCCTTGGATACTATGTGTCCAAGTAACTTTCCTTCTTCGACACCAAAATGACATTTTTTAGGATTCAAGGAAATCCCATACTCTAAGGCTTTCTTGAATACCTTCTCAAGGTGCTCACAATGATCATCAGCCCTTTTTGAGTATGCAGTTAAATCATCTTGGTATACTACCATGATTATGTCAATCAGTTCTGCAAAAGCCACATCCATTGCTCTCTGAAATATGGCACCAGCATTAGTCAATCCAAATGGCATTCATGCATATACATAAGTGCCCCATGGAGTTTGTAAAGGTTGTTTTATACTTTTCAGTTTCTTTAACTTTCACCTGATTATAACCTGAAAACCCATCCATCATAGATAACAATTCACATCCTGTTACTTTCTACAGCATGTTGTCCATATTTGGCAATGGGTAATTGTCCTTTAGAGATGATATGTTTAAGTTTCTAAAGTCCACACACAATCTAATATCCCCATTCTTTTTTCTGACCGGTACTAAGTTAGAGACCCATGTGGAATATCTGCAGGGTTCGATAATTCCTGCATCTTTCATTTTTATGATCTCTTCCCTCATCTTTGGTAATGTTGGATTAATAGGTCTCTGCTTTTGTCTGAATGGTTTAGCTTTCGGCTTAAGCAGTATCTCATGCTGAAAAAGATCTTCTCTATAGGCTTTGAGATCTTCATAAGACCATGCAAACATGTGTTTATATCTTCTTAGTAATGTCATCAATTTTTGCCTCATGGCAGGAGTTAGCCTTTTCCCAATGAAAACATTTCTAGGAGTTTCTTCACTTCCTAAATTGACTTGTTCCACATCACTTTCTTTAACAGCTGATCCTTTAGTCTCAATTACATCTTGAGTATTGAAAGTCCTTTCCAATGCTACTAAGCCTCTTGGTAATTTATTTGACATCAATTGTATGATTTCATGTCCAAATAAAGTTTCCTTACCTTCAGTCTTTTCCACAAAGTCACTGAAATTTATTGCTTGAGTCTGATAGTGATCAACACACTGTAAGAATTTTAGTATGTCCGTATCATCATGAAACACTTGCCAATTATATAAGTTGTCAGGAACTGATGGTCTTACTTTCATCTCCACTTCAGATATCCCAGTTAATGTTATGTCATTATCCTTCAATGCAATACTGGCTAAAAAGTCTGCCATGATGTTCTTTGACCTGTCGATCCAGTTTATTTGAAAAGCATCAAAAAGTTCTATAGTATCCCAAACAGCATTTCTATACTGTTTCAGTCTTAAGTGCTTTGAAGAATACTTCTCCTTTACTTGTGAGACTATTAACTCTGAGTCACCAAACACACTGAGTAATTTAATTCCATGCTTAACTGCTATATTAAGACCAGTGAGTAAGGCTTCATATTCCGCAATGTTATTTGTGCATTCAAATAGCAATTTGAAAGAATATTTGTAAGTTTCCCCTATGGGTGAGATAAATAGGATTCCAGCCCCACTCCCTTCCTTGCTACAAGACCCATCAAAGAACATTTTCCATACTTGGTCACTCTTCCCAACTGGACCTAATTCAATGGGGATCCATTCATCAACCTTAGGCTTCGTCAACTGTAGTTGGAAATTATCCATATCAATTTGCAAGAAACATATTTGATTTGCTGACTCTTCCATGTCTTCTATGATATATGTGGACCGGGGTTCCCTATCAATTTTTACCTCCTGCCCATTTATTGGAATCGTAGCATATGATAAATCTAACTGCACATACCCTCCAATCATGTTTGACCATTGCCTAGATAGCAACATCCCATAGTTTGGAGGGACATCCACCACTGTAATATCTGTCTTGTACGATGCTTTGGGATAGGCTGCCAATTTGAATTCTACATCCTTCATGATGCCAACCACAGGGACCGACCTGTTGTCCATGGCATAACATTTCCCAAAGGTAGTATCAACTTCCAATCCAAGCTCTTTCATCACTCCAACAGGCATAACATTTATGGCTGCTCCTGAGTCAATCATACAATTCTTTACTTTTTTATTGTTCACCACCAAGGTGAGATAAAATGGGTCTACTTGTGTTGGGTTTTTGGTTATGGTAGACCCTAGATATATAACTGGGGCCATTTCTTCACTATTATTACCTTTTGGAACCTCTTGTTTCTGTTCGTTCACTTTTTCCTTCTGGACACCTGAAATTATCTCAAGAGTCTTTTCTCTGTATTCAGGGAACTTCATTATTTCCATTAGGGGAACAGAAACTTTTAATTGCGTTAATGCATTTGAAATATCAAATGAAGTGGAATGTTGTGCCAAAGGAACTTTTGTTATATCTTCCTTTTGGACATCAGGACCCCTTGTATTATTCTTTGGTACATCTTCCTTAGCTGCTTTATTTGTTTGCTTGGGTGTTTCATCATTTTCTTTTATAGAAAGACTAGTGAGTTTGCTTTGCTTTGGATTCACCACCCTATTCCTCAAATCATAAGTTCTTTTTGCTTGTGCAACGGCATGAGCCGTTATTCTTCTCTTTTCTTCTTCAGTGGGGATTCTGAGTTTAACACTTTCATTTATGTTGGTGGTTACGGGTAACACAGAGCATTGATCAATGTTCATGGAATGTGATCCTCCTTCTTCTGTAAAGGATATCATGTTAACAGTTGGGTCACCCATATGTTCTTCATAACCATTCTCTTCCTCCTGCAATCCTTTTGCTACAGCGCACAGAGAGGGAGCATGCGGCATATTGCAAGCATAACACCACATGTCATCATCTTGAGTATAGTTTACTGTTCTTTTCAAGGGATCTGGAATTTGTTGGTTGTCTCTGTGATTCCTGTCTACTAGTTTTCCATCTTTCCAGGTAGTATTATAGGGCATGTCATGCAGTCTGGGCCTCTCAGGACGATAATATTGCTGCTTCTCTATTTTGTTTACCCTTACAGATAAATCTTTCAGGGCATTCAAAACCTTGTCAAGCTTATCCTCATCTTTACTAGCCTTGGGTGCTTTAGGATTGTATAACCTGGCATCTTCTCTTTTCCCCACTTTACCAGCAGCCTTCCTGTTATTTTCTATAACAATGGCATTTTTCATAACATCCCAGAGGTCTCTAGGATTTCTGGTTCTCAGCTCATAGTTCATTTTACTATCATAAGAATATATGTAATATAGAATGCTTACCTCAGGTACTGGTTTCATCCTATTGGGGATTTTGTTCAGAACCCTATTAAATCTTTTATTGAAATCTACCACTGATTCATTTTGCTCCTTTTTTATGCTAATGATCTCATGCAAAGCAAATTCAGGGCTGTTATGGTCTCCATACTACTCAAGGAATAAGTTTTTGAACTCTGCAAGATTTCTAATAGATGCATCGGGAAACACCCTAAACCAATCTCTTGCATCTTCTGTTAAAGATTGCATAAATAACCTGATCTTAACATCTTCATGTGGTAAACCAAAATCCTCAATTACTGCATCAAAGGCTTTACAATGAGCTTCTCCTGAAGTTGCATTACTTCCCGTGAATCTTGGTATTGCAGTCCTGATTTCATTTGGGATAGGATATGGGTATACCATCATTCCTGAAAAATCAAACTGCCTCATTTGTTCCATATTCATTAATCCATTTCCCCCATGAGGATTCCCAATGTTTTGGTTCATATTACCATATGAGGGCATTTGTTTTTGATAGGGAGAAGGGTATTGATTCTGGTATTGATATTTAAATTGATCAGGGGGTGGATGTTGGTTATAAAATTGACTTGGAGGTGGAAATTGGTTGTGAGCAGCAAAGTTTCTATGTAAATTTGGCTGGACTGGTGGTGCACTTGATTGCACATGATCATCCCTTTTGTTACCAAACAAGGGGTTCTCATAAGCCGTAAAATTATTACTCTTTGCTTTACCCACTCCCTGAGCACATTTTTTCTTGTAGTTGTTTACATCTTTATTAAAGTCATCCTCACCAACATTTATGCCTAATTTAGCACACAGCTCCAAACATTCCTGAGTCCTTCCCGAATCTCTCATTTCAGCAGCTGCCTCCATCATTTGTCTAGTTAAATCTGTGAATCTATCTGCAGGATCTGTCATACCTGATCCCGATGAAAGCGGTGTGTTCTGTTTGGATCGTGCTTCGTGATTTTCGAAACTAGGGGGAATTTGATACCGCCCCTTTTGGGCTTTATATGCTGCAACCAAATCCTCATTTACTGGGCTTGAAGTAGTTGCTTTATCCTGCTCTCTTGAAGGTGAATGTTGGTTGCTTTCATGTTTATACTGATTGTATCTTTCTCTCATGAATTCATTCATGGGTTCTTTGTTTTTGTTCTTTCATTGAGGGAAATCTAACTGGGATAAAGATTGTCCTTTTGTGACTGACCTTGTTCCGTGCATAGATATCCCTCCCCTTTATCTTTGAGTCGCCACCTCTTTTCTTAAGAGGAAAGTTTTTCTTTCTTTTGAGTTCTCTCCCATAGCAGAGTCTTAATAATTCTTCCCCAGCAGAGTCGCCAATTTGTTGGGTCTCAAATCAACAGATTGGATAGGTTCTAAGGAAATGCCAACTCCTATGATCAAACCCTCCAATTGACTTGGCCAACATATAGAGTGAACCTGTTTAGTTGTTAACTCTCTCACTTCAGGCTCCGCATGACCTAGGTGGGTGTACCTATTCACCAGTTGTTCTTAATGACCGGTTCTTTTTATAGCATATTAAGTGTCTTGATCTAGTTCCCTCCTATCTCAAGATGGCATAGATTCCTCGGATGGAGATATAGCAGATGAGTTCAAGATTGTTGTTGTAGAAGCTATTCGATCTATGTTTCTTACTTAGTTACTCCTATTGCTTTTAAAATGACATATGACGAATACGGTGATAAGTGTAATCTGTAAATAACCAGTGCCTTCTTCGTTGTTTGGGCTACAGAGTCATTATATTTTCTTTAGGACTTATTATGCAAACCTGTGAGATAGCTTTTTAACCCACCCCTTTATGGACCTGTCGGTTATTATATCTTTTGAGATCAATTGCATGCTTATATCATAAGTTGCTTGAACGAATTTAACCCTACCTTTAAGGGACCATTCAAGTAAGCACTGCGAAGAACAATTACAATTCGCAAGAAGAACTTTTATTTCAACTTTATGACATATAACATAAATTTCATTCCAAGAATATGAATAACCTTATCTCTTTAGATAATATCACAAGCGATCGCCAAAACAAAATGAAATAATCCACAACGCATACGCAAAGAAAAACAACTGATCATAGCATGTATTCCATCAAAATTTGTATAATAGAGAATTTACAGGTTGGCATACATTGCTATCTTGTTCCTATTCTAACTTGTTACCATATTACAAAAAGCCTTTCTCACATATATATGAGAGCAAGAGCCAATTATGAAAAGACGTGTCTTTTCAAAACATTAATTGTTAATTTGAATATTCCTAACAAACTTAAGTAAAAAGAGATTAAGAATTCCTAAATGATGAATATAATCATCTTCTTTGAAAGTCTTGATCTTAACACTTTGTTTCTTCAATTCTTCTCCTTGTGAAAGGTATTCGAAGATCATCTGGTTGACGGTAGGGGCCATGTCTTTTCTTCGGTCCAATCTTGACAGAGCTCGATCCTTGATACTTATAAGCTCATTCCGCAAATCTTCCATGGACATTACTCCTCCTTCTTTATAAAATGAGGGCATTCCAATAGGGCTCCCATCATCCAATTCTTTAAGATCTCGCTTTAGCATATCTTCGAATTTAGCATGATCATCTATGTGTGAAGTCCCTTCAGCTTTCTCCTCTGGCGTCATCACATCAATACTGCTTATCACCTCATCCAATTGTGCTTTTAACCTTTCATGCTCTCTTAATGCTTTTATGGTTCCAGTGTACACCCTCCAGTAATGTTCGACATGTATAAGCATGGTGTTGAATCGGTGTTCAATGATGTCATTAACCAATTTATCCATTTTTTGCTGGATATTGTTTATCGGTTTGGTAGCCTTATCTGCTTGATACTTCCAATATAGAGCATCAGAAACATCATCCAAGCTCTGTCCTGTAGGATACGAGGCATATTCATTCAAGGGAATCCCTATCTCAAGTTGTAATATTTTCGTTTGCAACTTTTGATTCTCTTCTTTAAATTTTTCATATAAGCCCTTATAAGTAATATTTTCTCTGACCAAAAACTCCGTCTGATCCAAATTTAATCTGGCTACATCTAGGTTCAACTTTGCAGTGACCCTAGGGTCAGTCTTTCCAACCTGATGAATCATGAGGTGTCCAAAGGTTTCTTCGATATCTACAATAATTGGCCTTTTTCCCTTTGGATATAATGCCCATTGTAGGAGAGCCTTTTGATCAGGATCATACCCGGAGCCTAGGAACAATTTATCTACCTCTTGAGGCAACACCTGTTGATTCAAATCCTATTTTTTCAAGAATCCGTCAGAAAGAAGTGCTGAATTTATGTCCCAACCAGAGAAGATGATGACACCAGCTTCTTTTAATATTTTCCTCCCTTTCTCAGGGGTCATATCCTTCATGAGGGTATCGGTTTCATCCTGTAATCTTTTCATCTGTTCTTCTTCGGGTCTTCTAGCCATGCTTCGTTTCACATGGGCCCCTTTATACTGGTACAAGAATGAAAGGAATTCCCTTGAAGAGGCGAATCCGTCATCAGCAATGAAATCCTCATGCTCTGTCATTCTTATGTCAACTACATCTTTAATGTTGAATTCACCAGTGTCTACATCCACCTCTGCTTCAAAACCCGGAGGATAATCTTCTCTAGGAGAGTCAGCAGGGATACTACTAGCAGTTGATTTTGGTGACATGTGAGCCAATGGTTGACTATCCTTTTCAGTATTGATAAAATGAAGGAACTGGGGGGGCACCCTATGCATAATCTCTACTTCATGTTGAAGTAGCCTTTTGGCTATCTCCACAGGATCTTGGAGGTTTCCAAGCAAGTCTCCATCCACCATCCCCCTTGCTCTTTTCCATTTGAAGGCTTCCCAAGTCATTTCGCTTTTTTCTCTCAAAGCCCTGGCCTCTTCGCTTTCAAGGTTCTTGATCAAGTCATCTGGCATTTTAGCCACATGTATTCCGGCCTTTAGTTTTTGTGATGCCCTGGCAGCTCTTATATATCCCTCAGGATCAAAGTTCTCTCTAGGTTCACCCAGAGTCATGCCATAATAATCTAATTTAGTTTGAAGTAGATGATAGCTTTTTGAACTTTTAACAATAAAATCGGAAAAAACCAATAACCCTGGAACAATGGACTATTTACAAAAATCCGTAAGATGTTTGGCACTGACCGTAGATAACTGTCTCACAATCTCCAGGCTAGCCACCCTGTTTGGTACTGTAATTGGAAGCATGTATGGCTTTCCTTCATACCCAAATACCCTGATTTCTGTATGATTATTGTGGCAATACTAGTCACCCCAATTGTGATCAATCTGGGACTTTGGAGAGAAGTCTTTTGGCCTGAGGAATCTCTTAATTTCAAGGGACAAAGTATAATCTCTATGTTGCCCAAAGGCCGCACTAAGGGGTTTCACAAAATATTCCTTAAAGTGCCAGTACTAGTTGTTCATGAATCTTTGATCCCATGCAGAAACCCACAACTGAACTGGTTTCTTCAAACCATTCTTATCATAAGCTCTGATGCAGAAATCATCTGACCAGAAATTGATTTCTTGTCCACAATAAAGAATAATATGCATGAATAAAGAGTACAATGAAAAATGGATATTCACAAGGTCTCCTTTCAACTTCTCCAAACCATGATTTAGGGCATCTGCAACATAAGTGGCATAATCAAATGACCTAGGGTCTTTCGATTGTAAATCGGCACATAGAACCATAACCCCAATATCCATGAGAGGATGAGCCTCTAAGCCTAATACTTGGGCTGCAACATAGTATGTATATTTAAAATACGGATGGAAATGGTTGACATCGAATGGCACCTTGTCATTTTTGCTGAATGGAACAATGGACCCACCCACTTTCGACCGGTGAATAGGTAATCTCCATGTCCTGTAGATGTTTTCCAAGCTAAAGAATTCGTGCGATAGTTTCTGCATATCGATTTTCTCCTCTACTTCCCAGTCTAGATCAAATACCATATCAATAGTCTGTTTGTTAATCACCACCAAGGGATTCCCTCGGTAGTCACATATGGTTTTGGTTCTCGGATCATAGCAATCTACCAGTGCTTTCATTAATTCAACATCCACAAACACATTTGGGACTACCAATTTCCCTAAGTTTTTCTTCCATAGATTACTTATGGGCTCAGGAGCATCCCTTGTTTTGTAACTAAACAGGAACAATTCATGTCCCCTGATTTCGGTCCATATGTCTTCCAGATGTTCAAATCTATCCTCCAATCCTTCTTCTTTACTTTTGATCTTTTTAGACCTCACGCTGGATGTCGGGCACTGGTCTAGCAAATCCTGAGTCAAAGCTCTACCTTCCTTTTTCTGTCTTTTGGGCTTCTCTTCAGGGTTTAGCTCTTTCCCTTTCCTACTCTTTTTAGAAGAAGAAGACGGTTCCATAATAAATACGAGAAATCAAACCTACTTGGAAAATTTGTCTAGCTCCTCTGATTGTCGTTCACAAATTCCAGCAAATTCCTTGTAGCTTTCAGTTTCTTAGCATCAATTTGGTTCTTATGAAAAATTTGATCAGTTCAGCTATAATTGCATGGGCAACTTGTGCACAGTTAATGTCTGTACATCTATAACGGCTATTCAAATGTTTAAACTTAATTGCAGATCTGACATTCTTCACTTGGGATTTTAACTCTTTCGCGGGAAGTACTGTTCAACTGAAATGATCGTAAATCGAGTTTTCGATGAAACCCTTGTCTTCGGTCGGATACTTTAACCTTTCATCGAAAGCTCACTTCCTTCGATATCACTTCATCGGTGAATAGCCTATGTCAAAAAACCCTTTTCAAGTCTCCTCGAAATCATCTTTTCTTTGATGAACTTTCTTTTGATAAGTCACTCGCAAGTTTCATCGAAATCATATTTCGATGAGTTCTATTCTTCGGTGAAAGTTCATGCAAGCTCTTCGAAAGTCATTTTTCTTCGACATCCCCCTCATCGATAAAACCCCTCTGTCTTTGTTCGATACAATGCTATCGATGAGATATGCATTTTGATGAATGCTTTTTGAATTTCTTCGGCAGTTGTTTCTTATCGAAATCACTTTTTGCCTTTTGCTTTTTGCTTTTCGATGAAACTGGAGTATTGATGAGCGGCTGCCTTCATTTATCGAAAGTGATATTCCACTGAAGACATTTTTACGTAGTGCTTTACATGTCATGCTTTATTTCGATGAAAGCATTCTTTCGGTGAAACTCCTTTTGAGATGCTTGATATGACATTTTGGTCGATAACCTTTTAGTTTTCATGCCCTTAGGAAGATGTTTTTTTATTTTCAAACATATTGTTCAACACAACGTTCCCATACTAGTAATACGGAAATATCTAAGAAATAATCGCATGTTATCAGCAGTAGTCACCTCCGGCACATCCTCATGTGCATCTCCTTCTATAGAAAATGAATCCACTATGAAATGCCCCCAAGAAAGAATGCTTCAAGGGAAATAAACACATAACAGAAGATAGAGAAAAAGAGGGATCTACCAATAGTGGGTGGGCCAACATGACATGCAGTAGAGGATTTTTGCATGTTGTGTGTTGCCAACATTGTAGTTGGTAATATAGGTGGGGATAACCTCTAATGAGGTGACATTTGCATAGGAACATTGACAACACTTGAAGAATAATACATTAAATATATAAAACATTAAATATTTGAAAACTGCAAGAATTATAAACAAGGATGAACCTTTATTATGAACATTGATAGTATCAAGTTTGATTTGTTTTGGGTACTCAAAGTGATAATCCAAGCAAGTTTCAATCTACTTGTTTGATCATGACAGTCACAATGATGGTAGTTTGGGTTTCTTATTTTGCAGTTTTTGAATTTGGGTTCCTTATTGTATGAGTAAGTGTAGATTATGAGTACTTGGGCAGTTGGAGCAGACATTAATGAAATGCAGACAGTGAAAGAACACTCTTGGAGGACAATGGTAAGTATATGTTAAGGTATGATGGTTGAAATAATTGGTATTTTCACAATGTTAAGGCTAACATGGAGTTGTGTGAACATGTAACTTTTCTTGTTGGAAGTTGACATTATGAGGAAGTTTGTAGATTCTTAATGGAGTCTGCATGTGTGAACATGTAAAAGAAGACTAAATTTGTGTCTCATGTTGTCAAAATAGTGGAAGGAAGATTTTGTTGAATTTGTGAGTGACTGTCACAAAAAGGACAGCAGATTGAAACCTTTTCATTTTGTAGGATCAAGCTGATTATTAGGAATGGTGTTGGAGTTGAATGTTAGGGGAATGTTTGGGTAATTTTATGTCTTTTCAAAGAACAGTTGAAGGGTTATAAAATAGTAAATGGATCAATGAAGTAAGACTATCCCATTGGTGTTTTTTTATTTTTGTGAACAGTGTGAAGACAACAATGTTAGGGTTCCCACAGATACTGAGAGGGGGGGGTGAATTAGTATCTGGACAGTAATGAAATTTTCTTAAAACTGAATATGCAGAACATAAAGTAACAGTATACCGGTATGCAAGAATTAATGTAAATATCAGAATCAAAATAATTCCACATGAAAAGAACACCATAACACAGGATGTTTAACGAGGAAACCCGGTGTGGGAAAAACCTCGATGGGATTTGTGACCCACAATATTCACTTACTGGCCAATAAGAGAATATTACTTACAATAGGGGCCTGCATATGCAAGAAGGCCAATTGCCTAGAGCTCACTACTCAATAAGAAGTCACACTGACTTACAATGAGGATTATGCAAATCCAATGATCTGTACTGCTTTACAATAGCATCTTCAATGCCAGATTCAGTACCGTTCTTGCTCTGTTCTTTACATATACCCTTGACCTACAATTCACACATTAGGTCTGCCTTATAATTTATTTATGCATCCTATCCATATCCTACAAATGTCTACAATGATCTCTTTTATATACAAGAGTCATTCTTCAATTTGCCAAGTCAGCTTACAATAATAAACAAAATATTACATATCAAAAATCTTGTCGGCCTCTGTGTCGGTATACATGTTCTCTTATGTGTCGGTGTACATCTTCTGTGTCGGTGCTGGTGTAGATTGATCTTGCTGATGCCGGTGCACTGTCTTGTTTGAATAATGCTTTGCTAGTATAATGTCTTGTCGGTGCCATAGGATTGCAAGGTTGCCTGTGTAATGCTTTTGCCGGTATAATGTCTTGTCGGTGCCATAGGATTGCAAGGTTGCCATCAATGAAAAAACCTTCAATCACACACAATGTGTCATTGGAGTGTCCATATGCCAACAATCTCCCCCTTTGGCATTGATGGCAACACTCATGAAAAATTTCAAAAAGATATCCAAAAATGTGTAGACCAAAAATGTTACCAAAAATGTGAGAGCTCCCCCTGAGCATGTGATCCCTATGCTTTGAATTTTCTCATCCTACTACTCCCCCTTTGGCATCAATGACAAAGGTTAGTAGATTTTGTAGTTGTACCAATCCATAACCTCAACCTTGTAGTTGGGTAGTTATTATTTGAAGAATATCTCCCAAAATTAAGTTTATACCATCCATAAACTTCTTGCTATCTTTTATTGTTGTCTCAGTTCTGTATATTGTACTAGTGAGATGTTGCAAGTGCTCTGCCGATGTTTTGCTTCCCTGAGTTAGTGCCTCTGAGATTTCCTTCTACAGAGATGCTAAATAGTCCAATCTTGGACTTAGTTTAGATCTCAAGAATTTTGCCTTGTTTATTATTTTCTCTTTCTCTCTTTCTAATTTGAGCAATTCTTCCTCAAAATTTGTTATCTTTTCCTCAAAAACTGATAATGCATCGGGTGAGTTAACAAAATTATCTACAAGTTTATTTATCTCTTCCTGTACCTTTCTCATCTTTTAGTCTACATCTATGGTCAAAAAGTTTATCTTACAGGTGTCTTTGTACAGAGTTTTGTGCTCTTTCAATAAATTGCACAGTTCTGGTAGAAGTGTGTCAAATTCCCTGTTACACTTCTTTATTCCTTCCTCAAAGAATTTTTGTTTCTCTTTTTCTACACTTTCCTTTATAGATTCTACCTTTGTTTGCTCAAAATTTCCAGAAATATATTTACAAAGTGTATCTAACTGGCCTAAAGAATCTTTGTTGGCTATAGTACAATTGGGAGCTATTGATTTCAAAACTGGAATTGAATCATCTATCGCTTTATAAGCTTGTGAGCTATAATCAGTTATTTTCTTGATAGATTCAAGCAATACCTCTGTTACATTTGATGGTGATCCAACAAACTAAGTGCCAGTGGAAGTGACCATGCTAGTATTGACCTCTGGCGGGTCTGTTTGTGTGTCCATCTCTTTAAGCACTAGTTTTCCTGCATCATTTCTTACCGGTGGCATCTGTTCTGGAGCCTTTAGCTCTATTGGTTTCTCTATTTGTGTTCCAGATTCCATCTTTTTACTGAATCTGCTATCGGTTGCTCTTTGTTTCCTGCTGCCGGTTGCTCTTTGTTTATTGATTTATTTGTTGTATCCTTATCTACCACTATGTTGATTTTCTGAGTATCAACATTCACAGTATATAGGACTTCAGGATTAGGATTATTATCCTCTATGTCCATACTCTCAACTGTCAGTTGATCTTCTATAGTTGTTGTTTTTATCGGTGGAGTATTTAAAGGAGGTGGGGGTAAGTTGTCTCTAATCTTGATACTTGGTGGTCCACCAACTTTACCTTTCCCTTTGTCCTTCTAATATACCAGAATGGGCTTGTGATTCCTATATTCTTCTTGTTTTTCCTTTTCAACCAAGAATGTATCCTAACCATTTTCTGTTTCCTTTAAAACTTCAGTAACTCTACCTGCCATTAGTGATATTTGCCGGTGTGCAGTGGAAAAAACTGTCTGGTTGGCCTGAGCTATCAGATCATCAGTTTCCTTAGGAGAGTTGACCGGGTATACTGCAAGTAATTTTTCTATTTATATTTTCTTATCCAACTCAATTATTCCTTGCCTTCTGGCCTCAAGTCTTTTATATAGTTCATCAGGAATTTCATTTAAGACTTGCAACAAAAACTTTTTATACATGTCCATGTGTAATATGACACTCTCTTCAACTTGTCCTTTCTCATCATCTGATAGGGTGTTATAGATTTTCCCTATGTTTTTCAATTTTCCTTCCTCTGTGATCTCATTCAGTAATATGTCAAGAGGGGCCAAGTCAGTGTTTGTCTTCTTCTTCTTTTTGGGGGTTAGCTTCTTCTTAGGTGTGACTTTCTTGACTGGAGATCTCACGGCTTGTTGCTTCTGTCTTGTCCTTCTAGGTGAAGGAGTGGTTATTGGTGAGGGGTCTCTTTTCCTAACAACTCTTTTGAAAGTTGCTGGCATATCTCCTTCTAGGGAAGTACATACCAGTGATAGATGAGTTTCAGGTTGTTGGGCTGCCAACTCATCTTCAGTTATGCCGGTTTTCTTTAATACATCTTCTTTTATGGCTTTTCTTTGTCTGGTTCCTTTTCTCACAAATGCCTCAACCTTTTTCACTCTCTTCTTAGATTGAATTTGACTTTCAATGGTCTCAGCACTACCAAATACTTCTTCCTTTGGTTCATTGGGGGCTTCCAGAAGTGCTTTGGCATAAGTTTCCACTATGTGGTCATCTGTTTTATACCCCATCTATGTTACCCAGATTGTTCTTGGGATGACTGCTTCCATCCAGATCTCATCCTTTTTGACTACAAAACATATATCATCCTTGTATTTGTTGACAATTTCCTATGATAGTCTGATTCTTTTATTCATTCTAACCTTTAGTGCTTGAAAATACTCACTGATATTCTTTTCTCTATTTTCACCCATGTTGTTGAATAAGTCAAATAATTATTTTCCTACCAGTATGTCAAATCCAAAATCCTTGTTTCCTATACCAGGAGCCTGTTTGGTTATATGTAGCATTAAGCATACAAGTAAATTTCCAAATCTAAAGGTTCCTTTCTTATCCTTCTTGATTTTTGCTAAATTGTCAATTAACTCATCCTTTAACCATTCACAAATATCAATTTTTACATTGTCCTTAACCATGTCATAAGCACTTTTTATGCATAAACTGGAAACCGAGTTAAGCCTATTAGCATGAGTTGCTCTGTAACCTAAAATCATGCTAACAAATCTAACATTTGTATCGGTCACATCATTAACCCTCAATGATCTCTTGTCAGATGTTGCACTAGTTAAGTTTGTTACTACATCATTGTAGACCTTCTTGGTTTTGTCAGGTCTGTTACTGGTGGAAGGTAACCCTGTTACTGCTTTCACAGCTTCCTTTGTAATTTTATGCACTGAGTCAAGCCAAAAGAATGAACCATGTACCCTGCTTAAAACTATCCTAACCACTTCCTTGGGAAATTCAGGAATGCAGAGGATTTCAGTGAATCCTAGGGTTTCAACAATTTTATGTTCAGGTTTCACATTCCCGGAGTTGTCACATATAATAGACTTATACATGTTTTTGATTTCTTCATCACCTAATTCCTCTATGTTGCAATGAATATACATTCTAGGGTCTTCTGCATAAACAACACCTTTTAGAATTTTTGAAAAAGCACCTGTGTTGTCATCTTTCTTAGCTACCTCGGGAACTAGATGAAACACGGGCCTAGGTCATTTTATAACTTCGACTACTGTAGCGTTTGCTATGAATTCAGGTGCAGAGGAAGATGCCATGATGATAAATACCTTTTTCTGCCTTTGGATGGATTGATTGCTGAAGTGCTTTGCCTCTTTGCTTGGAATGCCTTAGCTCGGAAATCTTCGTGCTCTCTAAAATTTTGAATTCACGGTGAAATGAAATGGAGCCAAAAACCTTATTTTATAAAGTCTTTTCTGCTACCTACCACATTAATTTCTTGCCGGTAATGAATTATTTTCAACTTCTTTTCTCTAATCAAGGGAATAATAGCACATGTGTCATTTGATTGCCAAACCCTCAAGATAATTTTCTTCAATTTGATGAAGAACATCCTGCCGGTGGAGCATCATATTGTCCTGTCAGTGGAGCATTTGTTGGTTCTACTGGTGGAGGAGTATTCCCAATATTTAGATCACCGTTTCTAATCCATTGCTTTGAGAATTCTTGCTTAACTTCTTCAACCTTTTCTTTACCTTTCAAACTAGTACTTTTGTTGTCTACCGGTGTACCTTTACTTCTACAAAATTTAGCAATATGACCAATCTTATTACATGCATAACAAGTTACATTATTTTTCTGAATAGCTTTCCCACAACCTATGTCGGTTTGTGTTCTGCATTTATTTGATAAATGACCAAATCTTCCACAAACATAACATCTTACATTCATTCTGCAATTTTCAAAGTTATGACCAATTTTGTTGCATTTGGAGCATTGACTGGTGGGAGGATTGATGTTTTGATAATTCCTAGATCTACATTCATTTTCCCTATGACCATATTTATTGTAGTTAAAGCATTTTCCATTGAATTTGTAAGTATTAGAAGGTCTTACCAGTTTGCTGTGATCCTGGGTATTTGCAGTACCAGAGCTTTCTCCAACTTCAAATCCAATTCCAAAAGTGTCACCTTTGGGTTTTTGATTCTTCAATAGGGTACCAAGTTCTTCTGAGCTTTTCTTGAATTTTTCTTTGTGTTGATTTGCAGTTTCCAATTCCCTTTCCAAGATTTCTTTTTGTCTCATTAGTTCATTCGAGTCATTCTGAGTATGCATCAGATCTATCTTCAACATGTCATTTTCATAGCTAAGTCTTGTGTTCTCATTTGCTGCATCACTTAGTCTTCTGGTCAATTCTTCTTCATTCTTCTTTCTGTCCTCAATCTCTTTGCAAAATCTCATAGTCATGTCCTGCATTTCATTTTTTGTTGTCATGATCTCTTGTTTCAATTTGCTTATCATATCATTTAGTGATTCCTTTTCATCATTCTCATTTTGCAATTTTTCACAAAGTTCTCTTCTCTTATTTCTTGTAACAGTAAGATTTTCTTGAAGTGTCTGAATAATGTCCTGAGCTGCTTTTAAATCATCTTCTAATTTGATATTTTTCAACTTCTCTGCATCATAGGCAGTAAGAGCTCCTTCAAGTTGCTTCATCATATTTTCCATCTTTACCGGTGTCAAGATCTTCCTCAAGCTATTAGGCTTCTGAAAATAGAGGACCAAGCTCTGATACCAATTTTTAGGGTTCCCACAGATACTGAGAGGGGCGGGGTGAATCAGTATCTGACCGGTAATGAAATTTTCTTAAAACTGAATATGCAGAACATAAAGTAATAGTATATAGGTATGCAAGAATTAATGTAAATATCAGAATCAAAAACATCCACATGAAAAGAACACCATCACACAGGAAGTTTAACGAGAAAACCCGGTGTGGGAAAAACCTCAGTGGGATTTGTGACCCACAATATTCACTTACTGGCCAATAAGAGAATATTACTTACAATAGGGGCCTACATATGCAGGAAGGCCAACTGCCTAGAGCTCACTGCTCAATAAGAAGTCACACTGACTTATAATGAGGATTATGCAAATCCAATGATCTGTACTACTTTACAATAGCATCTTCAATGCCAGATTCAGTACCGGCTCTTGCTCTGTTCTTTACATATACCCTTGACCTACAATTTGCACATTAGGTCTGCCTTATAATTTATTTATGCATCCTATCCATATCCTACAAATGTCTACAATGATCTCTTTTATATACAAGAGTCATTTTACAATTTGCTAAGTCGTCTTACAATAATAAACAAAATATTACATATCAAAAATCATGTCAGCCTCTGTGCCAGTATACATGTTCTCTTCTGTGCCGATGTACATCTTCTGTGCCGGTGCTAGTGTAGATTGATCTTGCTAATGCTGGTGCACTATCTTGTTTGAATAATGCTTTGCTGGTATAATGTCTTGCTGGTGCCATAGGATTGCAAGGTTGCTTGTGTAATGCTTTTGCTGGTATAATGTCTTGCCGGTGCCATAGGATTGCAAGGTTGCCATCAATGACAAAACCTTCAATCACACACAATGTCTCATTGGAGTTTCCATATGCCAACAAACAAAGGGTCAAGATGTTTCTTAGGGTGGTTGGGAAGGTTGGGAATTGTGTTTTTTTCATGGGAAAGAAGTCCATTTATGTGTCCTTGGGGACCACTAGTGTGGTGTGTGACAAATGAGCATTGGGAGATGCGTCTTTAAACCATTACTAGTCCTAATTAGAATTGGTACCATATCAAAGTCAAATTATGAGAGTTGGAGTGATTCAAAGTGAAATTCCTCAAGATGGATTTGGGAAAGATGAGTATGCCAGTAGGATCATAGTAGGACAGTTGCATTAGGGGCAGAAAGTGATCTCATTGTTACTATTGTCTTGGCACATAGTGGAGTCAAATGTTAGAGCAAGTGCAAGTGGAAATTTCCTTTGAGTCGGATAAATAGCCAATGTCCTATGATTAAGGGGTTGATCCAAGTCAAGGATCTAGAAAAAGGATATATTGGAGGTTTGTTGAGAACAAGTGAATGGATGTGTAAGGGGGTTTGTTGCCCTAAGGTATGAATGATCAGTCATGAAGAGCATCAACTAGATCCCTCTACATCAACTACATAATAAATATATGAGCAATAACACTTGCATTAAAAAAGCAAGTTCACAAGTCCAAAGAAGGAATAGTTTTAATTTATAGAAAATCATCATCACCTGAACTACCTGCAATACCCTGATCATGGCCACCAGGTTGATGAGGATGCATAAATTTCTATAAATACAACACGTACATATTTTAGTTAATGACATAAAAGAGTATAAAATATAAACCATTATTGAACTTTTGTTATAATTAAAGCTTTGATTACTACTTAATTGCAAGTTTTATGTTGTCCATGTTAGGATAACTGGTGAACAACTGAGAGGGGGGGGTGAATCATTTGTTAATAGATTATAAATTTTAATCCACAATACAAGCTTAAATAAATCAAGTACTAGTAAAGCACATATAGATGCTAGTAGGAACAGATACTGGTAAACAATACAACTTAACAATTAACCAGATAATCAATGCAAAGCAACCATACCACATAACACCATGATTTTTATGTAGAAAACCCAGAAAGGGAAAAACCATGGTGGGAAGCCTACCCGCAGTCAAATGATACTTCTGTAGAAAGTATGTGTTACAATGAGGGGCCTGCACTTGCAAGAAGCCACACTTCCTAGAGTGTACTGATCATTACAAAAGAGTCTCACTGACTATAGAGAAGCTACAACCATCTCAAGATAAATGGATAACAATCCAATAGAGTGAACTACCAGAAATAGCATCTACCATGCCTGATTATAGTCCTGGTTAAGCTCAGTGCTAGAGGACTAAATCCTCTTTTGAATCCAATTCAATCACCAATGATCGATCAACTCCTCTGCTTGAATGATATTACAATATTTGCACATTACATTTCTTTACCATGACCTTTCCAATAACCATGATGATTTACAAAGAGTTTCTACCTCTTATTTATACAAACCCTAAGGCCTAAACCGATTAGGTCGGCCACCTAAAAGATATTATAATAAGATCATCACATAATTTTATATTACAATGATATGCCATGTCGGCTTAAGACCAAAATAATAATAACAGATCCATAAATCCTCTCGAAACATCTCGATAATGTGTAGAGTACATTTTAGGATGATACCGGTCCATAACCTAGATAGGTACCAGACCTATTATGGGTCCACCATGCCAAAGCAATGTCTTCAAGTGGTTGAAGCATGATCAAAGAACATCTTCAAGATCTTGAAATCCATGAAGAAGTTGCACCAACACCAATTATGCATCCTATCATGATTTCTCAATGAAAGCTCTATCAGCCTTAAACCAGTGCTGGTAAGGGTTTACCAGAGTGTATAATAGAATCTGATTACCAAGCCAATACCAACTAACCAAAACATGCTCATGGAGCATATAACACATGAAATCAAATATACTTCACTGATGCAAACATGTTGAAAGTGTCCAACAAATAGTTTCTTCTACCCGTAACACTAGATCACCTATCGGTAACCAAAACTTGTCTACCATAACCAACCATAACAACTAGTGTTGACATCAATGACAAAACATAAATGCAACACATAATCAATTCATCCATTATGCCAACAATCTCCCCCTTTGGCATTGATGGCAACACTAGATGTGAA